>NW_027115703.1:900814-923887 GCF_000696795.3 Halyomorpha halys | reverse complement strand
C
Organism: Halyomorpha halys; assembly: GCF_000696795.3. Lineage (NCBI taxonomy): Eukaryota > Metazoa > Arthropoda > Insecta > Hemiptera > Pentatomidae > Halyomorpha > Halyomorpha halys. The sequence goes on along the minus strand of NW_027115703.1, from coordinate 923,886 downwards.
ACTCATTAAACACCAGATCCCATCCGAATGATTTATATATGCCCTCCTATAGAACTTCCTTCTTTAGCAAATCCTTCGTCATATGTGCAACCTCCCTCTGGAATTCTCTTCCCATCTCCATTCGCCAGTCCTCATCCATTCTCTCCTTTAAACAACACCTATTCCTTCATTTATTGAATAAGCAAACCTCCACATCTTTGTAATAAAATAAATAGCCATGTATTGATTAACATCAAAAACAGTAGTAAAGCCAATATACCAATGTACTTTCATTCTACTATCTGAAAATTTGTAAATGCTTGCCAGATAAAAATCTCACTATATGAACCATGTATTTATTCTTAGAGGACATATGTCCCAGAATAAAGTTATTTTTTCATTTCATAGTCCAGACCTCGCACCATTGGATTAAAACTTGTTTCAATTCATGGCCCATTTCCTTAAAGGGAAAACATTTGATAACTTTGCGGAAGTTGAATTTGCGGTCCAATTGACAGTCATCCCAAAGAATGGTAGTGTGGAATTGAACTATTGGATTGCAGATGGCTAATGATGATAGATAACAATGGACTATACTTTGAGTATTAATTGTATTTTATGTCAAAGAAATAATGATACAAATATTAAGTTTGAAAAACAGTCATTTTTTTTTTTATACAACCCATTACTTGTTTCATATTATTTTACAATCAGTTTGCAATTTGTAATATTTATGAACTTGTATTTATGTTCATTAAGTATTGATGTATTTTAAATTGTAAATGTTTTTCTCTATAATACATAATTTAGTCTACTTATCAGTAATTTATCAACCAATAACGGTCATTTCAAAGGGATTACTTTCAATCCATATAACTTACAAGTGCAAATTAAATATGATCATTAATGATTAATGAAATAAATTTAAATCTTTATACCTGGGCAACTTCTGATTCCAACTCCAAAGGCTGCATGGGAAAATTTTGGTTTATCATCGAAAGCCCGCTCTGGGTTAAAGACTTGAGGATCATCCCAAAATTTTGTGTCGTTTCGAAGTTTGCCCAATAAAAAGTACATCGGTATTCCAGCTGGGATGGTCACTCCACCTGTTGCATTACAAATAATAGGATTACAATTAGTATTAATTTTTAAAATTTAAACATTTCATTGAATAAATTAATCAAATGATTGTATTATTATCTTCTGAGATGTAAATATACCCTCTGCTTATTTTTTCTTCTGAATAATTAATTAGCCTTCTTGATTCAACCCTTTATTTTTATTAGTTTTATGTTAGTAAAATATTCCTTTTTTTAAAGGAAAAAATATTCAAATTTTTCAGATTGTCCACCCATCTTCAGGTTTTGATTATAAAGTTAGTTAAAAAGTGCTATTTATCATTGTATATAATTGTTAATATTTAAAGTTTTTTAATCATTTTGAAAAATAGCCAAAATTCAATATGTTTTTTATTATTGATAATTTTACTTACCTGATCAATCAAAAATATTATCAAAGAAGATAGATAGAAATAGAAAAAATAAATTAAGTAGCAAACAGTCCCAAAATCGTATGACAACTACTGACATCACAAAACCTGGTGAGCCCCATATTAAGACAGCAGACAATCCACTTTTGCAATTTTCATCCACCCATCCACTGTATCTTCCTTTCCTCATTAAAATGGATTTTAATGAGATCCCACCCATTATTACTATCCCCATTGTATCAAAACATACACACCCATGGGACGTAGGATGGGGAAAAAAGTATGTAAACATTAGTGAGAATAAAATGAACAATGGATCATTCAACAATTTATGATTTTAAAGGATAATTAATTATGAAATATATAAGTTTGACATTTTTAAATATGACAAAATTTTGTTTAGAAATCGCAAAAAAAGTGACTATTAAAAATATATTTAAGGATATTGATTAAAAAAAATAAATCAGATATGCAATTATCAATAATAAAAACTTCATAAATTTCATGAATTTTGGCTAATTTTCAAGATAATTAATGAACTTTAAATGTAAAAAAGTATATTAAATAATAAACTGCACTTTAGAACCAACACTTGAAGAAGGGCAGTCCGAAATGTTGGAAGGAATATTTTATTAATGTAAAATTAATAAAAATAGAAATAATGTAGTAAAAAGACAGGTAAATAATTCAGAAGGAAAAGTAAGCATAAAATACCATAAATTGATGCCTTCAAATAAAAAAGCTACTTGGTAGCTTTTCTGAAATTCTAGTAAGCATAGGGCAAGAGAGCGAAATTCCATATGTATCAGTTTTTAAAGAATTTATTTTATTTCTAAATAATTATTATGTTTCAAAATATTATTTAGCTCTAAAATCCATTAATGAGCCTTTTCTTTCTTAAAAGCAGATGGCAGGAGACCCTGTTTTGTTCAGCCGCCTCTACATTAGTTTTGAATACCAATATTTCTCGTACCATATCACCAGAACTTCCAATGCTTAAGTCGGAGTTTGTATTATGTGGCTATTAGCGCAAATAATATATCGTAAGTCTGCTAGAGGGAAGACTATCTTCATGCCTACAGACCTATAACTGCTCCGGTGTGGTTTCATAGAATATGTGATTCAGTGGTATGTAAAGTGTATGAGCTTTATCTGTTTTATGGAGATGTAGGGTGCTATATAGGTGTACTGTTGAATTTTAGTGTAGGTGTGTACATCCAACTTAAAGGACCATAGGTCAATCACTACCTCATTACACCATAATCTTTCAAAATAAAAGTTTACATTCTATAACCTTAAGAAAATGTGACCCAAAATTTCATCATATGAGCTTTTAACTTCTATATTTCCTAATCACAAAGTATTATTTCAGATTTTTTTAAAAATTTTATAATGATGTGTTAATAGTTGACCATAGATAGATATGAGGAGAAGATGGTTAATGTTGCGATTAGAAAAAATATATGAATAAACAAAACTTATTTATTTGTGCCGACATTTCGACCTGAATTTCAAGCCTTCATCAGGGCTGAAAAAATAAAACAAGCTAACAACCTTAGTTTAGAGAAATATAAAAATAAAATTGGAAATATACATTACAATAAATTAAGTAAATAGTATTTGATACTGATAGAAGATAAAATGTAATATTGTAGAGGATAGAATTATACAAAAAAAAAATGGTAAAAAATAAATAAAATAAAACCAGACAGTGCTCATATAAATAAAGAAATAAAAATAATCAAAGGTGTGGAAGAAATTAAGTTAATTCAATCACTTACATTTTCTACCGCACTTTTCATTATTTTTATTTCTTTGAATGGAATATGGTGTGTATAGATGAATGGAATATGGTCCGGGTGAGGTCAAAAAAACTCAAATAGTAGATAATTATACTATGTTTATTGAGCCAACGTTTCGCCCCACGTTGCAGGGCTTCGTCAGGGCTGTTTTGACGGGAGACAAAGTCAGAGTGTAGAGAGAAACGTTGGTTCAATAAAAAATAGTATAATTATCTACTATTTGAGTTTTTTTGACCGCACCCGGACCATATTCCATTCATCTATACACATGGTCAATCAATAATCTTCCAGTTTATTTCTTTAGTCACTTGAACTGTATTTGTTTTTTATTTATTTATTTTTCATTTATTTTGTATTATTCTTACCTCTACAATAATGTATGTGTACTAGATTCATTGTTATGTATATGTTCAAGTTTGTTTATTATTTTTTTTATGTTTCTCTGAATTAAGGTTGTTGTCTCGTTTTGTATTTACTTGAACAGTCTGTTTTTTATTTATTTTTTTTAGCATTTATTTTGTATAATTCTTACTTCTACAATATTATGTTTTATCTTCTATTAATATCAACTACTACTACTACTAGATTTATTGTTATTTATATGTTGATGTTTGTTAATTATTGTTTAATTTTAATTTTTATGTTTCACTGAATTAAGGTTGTTATCTTGTTTTGTGTTTCAGTCCTGATGAAGGCCTGAAATTCATGTCGAAATGTTGACAAAAATAAATAAGTTTTGCTTATTTTTATTTCTTTGCTGACTGCACCTCCAATCATCTCATTTTAATATTTTTTTTTAAATTGTTTTATGATGATTACAATGTACCCTAAACTTTTTCAAAAAATGTTTAGTCTCTATGATTTAAATTTCATTTTTATTTTATATGGAAACCCACTTCTAAATTTTCCTCACAAAAAATGGATATCAATACCTCACCTTTTTACCCAATGAGTATTTTTTATTTTTATTTTTTTATTTAATACCAGGTTGGCCTGGAGGGCCTTTCATGGTTAATATAACAGTTACATTTTTTTTTTTTTTAGTCTCAGTATCATCTCTATTTGAGAGAACTTGCTCAAATAGTTTTCATTGGCTAATATCAATATATAATATTCAAAGTATGGCCTAATATTTAAAATTAATGTTTATATTTTAATAAATATATAACTTTATTATGGTTGTAGGTTTCTATAATATTAATAAATTATATTAAAGGGAAAAAATTTATCATATTTAGGCTCCTGGGTAAACAAATAAGAGGTAGACCGAAATGGAGGTTGAAGTATTTGGTTTTTGGATCTTGTGGATTTGGATTTGGATGTGAACCATTGAAAAAATGTGAGTGATTGGAGTTTTCAGCGTTGAATATTCATATTCACTGAGCTATTTATTACTGTTTAATTACCTTCTAAATGCATCAGTTTCACTTATGGTTGTATTGCAAAAGTTTATTATAAAGTATTATTCATATATACAGGAGATATATGGACTCTCACAATGATGTTCAACCTAGCCCTCGAAAAAGTGATTAGAAGAACACCACGCGAAAATGATGAAGTGAACATTGGAATGAAACATAAAGTCCTGGTATACGTGGAGAACATAGCATTCCTAAGAAGTAACCAAGATGAAATGAAAGACTCTATCAAGAAAACAGCTACAACAATGAAAATCGTTTCCAAAAGTAGACAGTTTCAAATACCTCTGCTGCATTACAATAACATCAAGACATGATCAGAGATTGAGATAGACCAGTATATAACAGTGCAAACAGAGCCTTCTTCCCTTTATCAAGAATACCGAAAACTCTGAAACTAAGAGTCTACAATACTATGATAAAGCCAGCTCTGATATACAGCTACGAGATCTGGGCTCTAACAGGTACCCAAGAAAGCAGAATCGAGAGATTTGATTGGAAAGTCCTCCGTACAATTACAAGAGTGATCTGGGATCAGAGCCTTAAAACATGGAGGAGAATTACTAACAATGAACTGCTTGCAGAGACTGGTCAATCAATATCTCACGATATGAAGACAAGGAGGTTAGGATAAGCAGTGCATGCGGCTCAAAGCAATCCATCAGGATGCCTCTACACACCAATGAATGCCAGTATAGTAGGCAAGAGAACACTTTGGTGATCAAAAACCAGATGGATAGACAGAATCAACAAAGATGCAAAAGAGCTGCATCCAGAAAACTGGAAAAGTGAAGCCCAAGATAGGCAGGAGTGGAGAAGGCTGATTTGGGTACCCAAAGATCTACTAGGTCTGTAGAGCCATCTGGACAAAAATACAGGAGGTATAATGTCCAGTATTTTATAAAGTTATTTATTTTAATTTTATCCCTGTTTTATCTAGTTAGTTATGTTTTTAACTGGATTATAAAAATTGAAATTAAAATAATTTTGACACAAAATTTGTTTTCTTCTTCATAGGTTAACATGGTAGATATAATTCCTTGTGCTTACCGGCTTTTACTTCTCCAGTTGTATGTTTTGCTATAAATCCAGGGCTGAAGAATCTTAAAATTTCTTTTATGAACCTTAACAAATGAAAATTATAGATAAATATTATTATATTAATTATGATATTATGAAATAATTAAATTTTACAGTTCTTATAAACATACTTATCCATATAAGTCATCTTTCTGAGATCTTCGAGATTTGGATCTCTGTCACTGGTACCAAATATTTCATATTGTTCTCTCCAAACTTTTTCCTGTATTTCAGGAAGAGTAGCCATATAAGCAAAACAACCAGTCAATATCACAGAAGCTGTGTGAGAACCCTGAATATGGAATATTGTTTCAAGATTACTAACAAATTACATTTTAGGTAATACTTCAATTGACATATAAAATACCTACAGCCACAAGCATTTCATAAAGTTCTTTATTCAATTCGAACCCACTTAACTTGCGGTTCTTAATTCTTAAAGCAATCACCACTGATAATGGTAAAAATTTAGATTCTGAAAATAAAATTACAAAAACTATAGTTTATACTCATGCTCACATAAACATAAAATATTAAAAGATTTCACTAATCAAAGCTATTAAAAGAATGAACACTATAACTGGAACCTACTCTACAACTACAACCTACACTATAACTAGAATCTACACTATAACTACAATTAGAATCTACACTATAACTACAACTAGAATCTATACTATAACTACAACTAGAATCTACACTATAACTACTTACACTACAACTAGAAAGAACCAACACTATAACTATAACTTGTACTACAACTAGAACCTACACTATAACTACAACTTACACTACAACTAGAACCAACACTATAACTACAACTTACACTACAACTAGAACCAACACTATAACTAGAACCTTCTCTCAATTTAAAAACCGATAAATAGAACTTATTGTTTACATATTCCCAAATAGTTTATTAAAAAAAATAACAATGTTTAATTTTTTTTCTCCCATAGCTTATGTTCTTTTTTTAATTTTTAAATCATTTGTTGTCACCCTTTTATACGTTCCCTTTTAAATATTGTAAAATTCTTCTTTTACCCTTCCCTGTAACTTATAATGTATTCTTCATCTTTTGATATTTTCGTCATTTCTTTTAACGTACTTTTTAATTCAAAATCTTGTCATCTGCGCTACTTGGATGTAAATCTTCTTCCAAGACAGGTATATCTTAAGTTTGTCTTTCTGATGACTAACTATAACCCTCTTCTCCTTCTCTATTCTTTTCTTATTCTTCCTTGCCCACGTTATTAGGTTTCTTCACCATATACATTATTATTGCCATATTTTCTAATTATTTCTTTGTCTTACTTAACTTTATATTTGTTTCTTTATTCTTCTTTTTTGTCTTACATATTACATATATTTTCTTTCCATAATTTTAATTTTTAAATTATTTTTATTAAATTAAATTATTCATATTTCGTTCTTTTTTTTATAATATAATATAATGCAACGAAACAATGATTATTTCATTAATTATGTTATTTTACTCAAATATTAAATTAATTACCTGTATATACATTTTATTTCCCACTTCTTTCATTACTTATTATTTTTATCTTTATCCATTCTATACAATTATTTACTTTAATCTTTCTATACAACCTTTGTTCACTGGTTGTTATCTTATTTTGTGTTGTTAGCCCTGATGAAAGCTATAAATCCTGGCTGAAATATTGGCACTAATAGATACGTTTTTAACTTATTTATGTTATATTCTGACCGCACCCCCAACCACCTTCTACTGTAAATTAACCTTTTGTGAATATATTTCTTCAAATATAAAAAAAAAAAACTACTAAACCTACAGAGATAAACATTGTATACTACTTTAACTAGCTTTAATTTGAGTGCTGGTAGACATCTATACATCTTATGGTTCCGGAGATATAGATTTCTCAAAATAAATTCACTAACTACTGATTTTTTCACTACATTTTTTATGAAATGTTGCATTTTCAAAAGGTATATCTCGGAAACTATTGAACATAAATAGCTCTATAAGGGCTCATATTTTAGCCTTTTTTAAAATGATGTTCTCTTAGGGTTTCCAGTGTTGTTGATAGTTTTGAAGATATAGAGCTCCAAATGAAAAATTATTTTTTTAAAAATGTTTTGAAACAGCTGCCATTTTTTAATCCCACTACCTTGGCAGACTCATTAATTGCAATTAGTTGTTATACATAATTTTCATTAAAGTAATAAAAAATTGCTTTAAAATAACCACAATTTTTTCTACCCAGATACTATTAGTATCATTTGCCTTAGTATAAACGTAATACTAATTCACCCAAAATTCGGATATTGAGGTTGTACTTCTAATGCTTTAGAATAGACATATGAGGAGCTCTAGATCAAATACATTCGTCCATTTTCTAATATAATTCCTTTTAGACCAGAATATTAATTTTTTTCAAGGCAAGAAATCTAAATTTGAAATTTGTTTTTCAACGAACTAATTACATTTTGATTTGGAGTTCCTCATCCTACCTTCAACTCAGGCTGTATGCAATGTATCCAAAATTTTGGAAAGTGTTTTTGAAGTAAATATAGTTCTAACAGTAACATTTTTATTTTATTTGGGAACAAAAAAAAAGAAATAAAGAAAATAAATTTTAATGAATAGTATCTGAGTTGAATATAAAATTAGACTGGTCTCTTATATTAGCCCTGACAAATTTTTATTTGGAATCACAATCATAGCTAAGGATTTATCATTTGAAAACTAATATCTAGTTAAAATTAAAGTTAGGTGTGTAGGGCATATGTGTTCCCCAGATGTCTACAACGTAGTACAGGTCATCGTGTGTGTATGTCAGGGCTCTGAAATAAGAAAGTAGGAGTACGATTGTCCTCGACACACTTAACTGTAATTTCTTCTTTCTTTGAAGATTTGTGTACTAATTATATTTACGAATGTTTTGTAAATTCTTCATTTAATTTTTTTTTTTATACTAATATTTTAGTTTATAAATTTGAATAATTCATAGTTTCAAAATATTGACTTATATCAGATAAAATGTCTTCATCATTCAAATAACTATCATTCAGCAAATCAATTTTAAAATGATCTTGTTTAAATTGAATCCAATAATTAACCGATTTATTGTTTTATTTTAACTATATTTTATTATGCTTATTTGTCATTTATTTTTTAATTAATTTTTAGAATTGTCCCATACTACTGCATATTAGCTGAAGTGCAAATTGTAATGTCTTACAGAAACGGCTGTTTTGAAACATGAATCAAATTGTCAATTGTTTTATTGTATTAAATAAGTTTTAAAACTTTGGTTCACTGTTACTTTCTTCTTTTATGTTTAATAAACAAATACTTCTTTTCTTATAATAAAATGAAAACTGGGTTGAATAAAGTTTTTATTTTCTAGAGAGCGCAAGTACCTCACACTCCGAAATATGCTACTAGAATTCACTCCAGAAATAAGAATTATTAATATAGACTTAATATATGCAAACCTGTTGAAGGATCCTTTAAAACATTCTTCAATTTTCCTCTGAGACTGCCTCCCACCTTACAGAAATTAAAATATCAGAGAAATTAAACCTTGGTGATAATTTCAAACTACTGTAAAATTTCAATTATTCAATTTTGCGTAAAACATTTTGAGGAGGGTAATATAAAATGTACTAAAATTTTTGTTGTTAAAGTAATTATTACATATATTAAATACTGAAATGACGATTTGGAATTTATTTACATTTTTGAAAAAAACACTAAGTGGTTTGCAAAATAGCTGAAAAAATTTATAGTAGTTTACAGAACTTAGTCTTGGGAAGTTAATCCCAGACTGCAAATATTGCAAAGTGTTTTAGTACAAGATACCAAGAGAAGAAAAAAGGCAGTTATTTCACCCCAATTTTTTATTACTTTAATGAAAACTGTGTATGATTACTTGTCAAAATTGACGAGTCTGCCAAGTATAAGGGAATACAAAATGGCTGATGTTTCAAAACGTTAAAAAAATTAATTTTTGATTAATTAATTAATGATAGTTGTTCGGACAGACTTTTTAGATTTATGATAAATATATCTGGAAATGTTAGACGTACAGATGTCTGCCAGCACTGAAATTAAAGCTAGTTTAGCTATAAAGTGGTTTATTACACGTATCTTCGTAGTAGTAATAGTTAGGGACGTGACGGGCAGGGGGAGCGGGGGCCGCAGGTCTCAGTGTGCTCTCCGAACGTTGTGGCTTCGATTCGATCGGGGCAGTTAAATATTAATTTTTCGGCGATCCCGAAGATTGAATCTTGACACTCCCACCTTGGTTAGTAAGCGGCGGCAACCCAGGTAGCCGCCAGGGGTTGGCAAGAAGGACCACTAGACCCACAAGGCGGACTTGTTCCTCCAATCCAAAAGGTCTGTCTGAACAACTATAAATCAACATTAGTTGAATATATTTTGTCAAATATCATAAAAACTACTACTGCTACGAAGATAAACGTTAAAAATTACTGTATAGAGCATTTAACTATCTTTAATTTGACTGTTGGTAGACAACTGTACGTCTTATATTTTCTGAAATATATTTTTTCAAAAGTAAAAATGTTTTCCGAATATTCATAAATCAACATTTTGTGAATTAATTTTGTCAAATATCATGAAAACTACTACTCCTAAATTAAATTAGTTTTAATTTGAGTGTTAATAGACATTTTTTAGTCGAATGGTTTTTGAGATATAGACTTTTTAATATTCATTCACTGATTTTTCAGTGCATTATAAAATCTTTCTTTTTAAAAAGCTATATCTTGAGAACTATTGATCGTAAATGTCTATATTAGGGTTCATATTTTAGCAAATTTACTCCTCTTTAAATGATTTTTTATTAGGTTTTTCAGTGTTGTAGATAGTTTTAAAGATATGGACCTCCGAAAAAAAATAATTTTTTAAAAAGTTTTTAAACAGCCGCCATTTTGTATTCCTCCTAGTTATACTTGACAGACTCATCAATTTTGACTTGTAATTATACATATTTTTCATTAAAGTAATACAAAATTAGGGTGAAACAACTTTTATATTTTGCAAAGAAAAGTGGAAACATTAACGAAAATGTACACTCATAAAGAAGGGCTATATTGTCCTGTACAAAAAGATAAACAAAGCAACCTTATAGCTAGGCAACCTTGTAGCTAGGCAACCTTGTAGCTAGGCAACCTTGTAGCTAGGCAACCTTGTAGCTAGGCAACCTTGTAGCTAGGCAACCTTGTAGCTAGGCAACCTTGTAGCTAGGCAACCTTGTAGCTAGGCAACCTTGTAGCTAGGCAACCTTGTAGCTAGGCAACCTTACAGATCGCAGTGGTACCAATAAAACTAAATACAAGTAGGAAACTACTGTACCACAATAACTGTCTTTTTTTTCACCCCGTCTCTTGTACTATTAGATCAGAAGCTGATGGAAAGCTGGTACAGCACCGGGAATATCCCATTCACCTGGAAGGGGTTCTTGAAGAGTCCAAGAGAACGAGACACAGCTAAGTGGTAACTATGGCAATGAGACAGAGGGGCCACGGTGCCACTAAGACCGGTGTTAGAGACCAAAGATGGGAGACAACAAGATGGAGTACCATCAGCAAGGCGCACTGAGCACTGGGCTGCAACGTAACCTCACAATCGATTTAAAGAATAAATGAATCCCCAAGCATGTAAAGTAATAAAAATATAAGTTGTTTATTTAGCAACAGTGGCGTAAGTAAATTCTATGCGTCATAACCCTTTGCTGCTGACAACCCCGTACGCCAGAAATGGCCTGGTAGAGGAAGAAAAAAAGAGCACTCTGGGACCAGAGATGGACAAAAATTATCTATAGTTGAAACTCATAGCTGAAATTGTCATGGAAACGATATTTATTTATCAATGGTTCATTCATGAATAAGTGTCGTATCCATGGCAACTTTAGCTATTAGTTTCAACTATAGCTAATTTTTGCCCATTTCTATATGGGACCCACACCCCAACGTGCAAAGCTGTCACGTCCTCTTACATCTACACTAGGTAAATGAAACAATTAGAGCTCAAAACGTTTTACATAACAATAAAGTGGAAATCATTTTTTAAGTGTGAAATATAAATATCTTACGTACCTGGTTTATTAGCAGATCGACCCTTTTCATCAAAAATTTGTCAAATAACTTGTACGTAAAAGAAAATACAAGAGAAACCAAAGGGTTGGATAATATCAACGATATGAATTCCAAAATCCTGAAAAACAGTTTATATATATATTTAAAATACGCTCTGACACCTGTAATATTTTTTGAACCGAATTGTGATAATAGATGACGTGAAGTTTGAAAATATCGACTTTTTATTTCTATATGGCACTTACTGGGTCCAAGTGTGGAAAAATCGGCGTTTTTCTGGCAATGGTTTCTCAACTCCACAATGCGTGACTGAAAGAATATTAATTTATATTAACACTTGTAAATTAATTCATAAACCAGAAACAGACAGAGACAAATTCACTGGGACTTTAAAACACAACTTTCTTTCTCACGCTTGGATAAAGAACCTTTTCGCACATTTAAATCCTAAGCCAGGTTAAACCCTGTTTAATATCCAAAATAATATTATCCTACCATATCCCAGAAAACTTTATACTAGTTTTCTTTGATGCTGGAAGTCTTTTTACTAACATCTCTATTAGAAAAGCCTTCATATTATAGAGAAAAGCTGACTCACTACGGGACCTTACCTTTTACCTGAAATCCGTTAAACTCTGCTTTAGATCTGGATACCTTACCTTCAATAACAAGTTTTTCCATGAGATTTCTGGAGATGCCATGGGAAACTCCCTTTCTCTTGACATTTTTGACATAATGCTGGGCTCCATTATTCCTTTATTCCCTCATGATATTCTGTTTATTAAGAAGCAAGTTGCCAACCTTTTCCTGATTCACAACCCAGGCAGAATTCCTGAAATCCTATCAGCTTTAACTCCTACCACTTTCACTTTCAGCTTAATCCAGAAGCAGAAATTCACCATTCTCTCCCTTTTCTTGACCTCTTTACCATATTAAATTTCAATATAACCTGATCCACTGATTGGTAAACCAAGCCTACTTTTATCGGTAGACTTTTTTAACAAATTCTTTTAACATCAGAAACAAAAAAAAAAAAAAAAAAAAAAAATGAAGGTACACCCAGGGACCGGGAACATTTTACAAGACTTGGTTATTTTGACTCAGATAACATCAAAATATGTATTTCCATTAAGAACTCGAATACGAAATTTTTTGTTTAAGTAAAAAAAAAAAAGAATAAAATTCAACGCATCTTTGTAGTGACATATTGAATGACTTCTATTAATGAAAAAAAAAATCATTCATATTCAAGAAAATGCTAGATGAGGCGTGATTATAACAGAATGATGCTTTTTTTTTTTAATTGCATGGTTTGTCAGTGAACAATGAACCTTACATTGTATCCCAAACCCTCCAATCCCACATCACCACCCTTAAAGAATGGTGCCAAAATTGAAGGATTAAAATTAATTCCAATATATCCCACCAAATCACATTTACCCTTCGTCGTAAACCAATGACCTCTTGCCCTACAGTATCCTTTAATAGTATCCCACTTATTCCGGTCGAACAGAACAGTTACTTAGGACTACATCTCGACAAACGACTGACATGGAATCCTCATACAAGACTAAAAAGACAAGAAACTGCTCGTAGATTCCGACTATTACAACATTTACTAGACAAACGGTCTAAATTGCCAATCCATTACAAAAGACTGATCTACATGACTATTATAAGGCCTATCTGGACATACGGAGTTGAGCTTTGGGGCTCCACTAAACCATCAAATTCCTCCCGAATCCAATCCTTACAGTCCAAAATCCTTCGTAAAATCCTTAATTCTCCTTACTTTGTTACAAATCTAGTCATCCATCAGGACCTCAATATTCCATATGTTGCCGATTTGGCCAGAACCAGATACCGTTCCTTCCATATTAAACTTCTCAACCACCCAAATCCACTTGTTTCTAGCCTGGCTTCTCCTTCATTACCTAATAATCCTCCTAGGCATCGGAAAAGAAGATGGCCTCGGGATCTTTTCCTCTAGAAATGTTATTGGAGTTCTATCAATGGGTAGATTCTCCACATGTTTGTATCTTGTTACTATCTCACCTACAGAAAATTTACTTGTTGCTTATATATCATACAGTTGTAAATAACAATAGATAAATGATTAAAAAAAAAATTGTATCGTAATCATATTGTTATTTTCGTTAGGAGTTGTAACTACGAGATATTATAGCTTAAGTGGCTTAAGACTTACCTAATTCTATTATTTAATTTTGTATTCTTTTTATTTATCACTTCTTAACGAAGATCTCTATACAACGGACAAAATATCCTTCCCCTTGGGGGTCCACCATAACAAACTTCTGCTGTATTATATTTTGGGGGATAATGTTTTGAAACAGACGTTTAGTAAATTTGTAACATAGAAAATGATAAATCAAAAAGTGATATTTCTAGACTATATATTCGATACGTACACAAGACAGCATTTATTGAAGCAAAAGTGCAATGGAAAATAAGATCCACATTGTCTTGATGCGTTTTGAAAACTTTTGCTAATTCTCGGCCCATGTTTTTAAATATTTCAGAATAAAAACCATCGACTAAGGTTTTGCTCAAACTGTTGTTTGTTTCCTTCCTTCGTAGTTTCCACTCGCTATCTATGGCTGAAATGAAAAAGGAGAAAGATCACAATCATCTTAAATATTAATTATATAATATGTTAACAATGATAACGGCATTTAATATCATGTAATTACTTACGACAGTACATAAATATTCCTTTAATGAGTTTATTCACTGTTCCATATACATTATGGGCCTTCTCAGAAGCGTTTGGGTTATAAGCAATTTCCTATGAAAAATTTAAATATTCCTATAGTTTTGTTGAAGTTGTCAGCTCTATAATATGGACTGGAAGAATTATAAGGGCAAGGTTCGCTCCAAACGGAATTTTTTTTTTTTACTTAATACCAGATCGGCCTGGTGGGCCTTACATGGTTAATGTAAGAGGTACATTTATTTTTTTTTAACAATTGATTATAGGGGGGGGGGGAGTTTAGTCTCATACAATAGATACTCCTAACTATATATAACGTTGTGAATAAAAAAAATTAAGATAAAAATAATAATTCTTAATAAAAGATAACAGTAAAGTTAATAACAAAAACAATAACATTTATGAATGGAATATGGTCCGGGTGCGGTCAAAAAAAACTCAAATAGTAGATAATTATACTATTTTATTGAGCCAACGTTTCGCCCCACGTTGCAGGGCTTCGTCAGGGCTAAAAAAGATACAAACACATAGTTACAAAATGAAAAAAAAAAAGAGAGAAAAACATAAGTGTAAAATAACAGGGGTATAAAATGTAAAAAATTAAGATATAATAAGAAAATTTTAAGGTTGTAAATAGTAAATGAAAAGGGTAATAGCAACAGATAGATACGAGAAGAAATATTAAAGAAAATACAAATAAAGAGATGTAAAAAGAAAAAAAAAATTTTTTTCGTTATTGTGGCATAACTGCCGTCCCCACTCCTCTACTATATAAAATATAAACTACTTTATAGTAAGTTAAATTTCCATTATTTTGAGTGCTAGCAGACAAGTGTGCGTCTTATGGATCTAGAGATATATTTTTTTACAAAAATCAAACATTTTATACTAACAACTAGGAATTTTGAACAACTAGAACAGTTTGTAAATTTATTTTGTCAAATATCGTAAAAACTGCTACTCCTACAAAGATAAACGTTATAAACTATTTTATTGTAAATTTAACTAGCCCTAATTTGAGTGCTGACAGACATCTGTAAGTCCTATGGTTTCTGAGATATAGATTTCTCAAAATAAATTAACCAACTACTAATCTTTCAGTATATTTATAAGAAATGTTCCTTTTTAAAAAGCTATATCTCAAGAACTATTGAACGTAAATAGCTCTATTAGGGCTTATATTTCAGCAAATTTACTCTCCTTTAAATAATGTTCTCTAAGCTTTTCTATTGTTGTTGGTAGTTTTTAAGATATAGACCTCTGAATGAAAAATTATTTTTTTTTTATTGCTTTGAAACAGCCGCCATTTTTTATTCCCCCTACCTATACTTGGCAGACTCCTCAATCTTGACTAGTAACTATACTATACATGGTTTGCATTAATTATTATCACTATTATATGGGCAACAGACCATGAAAGTCTAAGTCCTCGCGCGATGTATTTCCTTATAAATCCAAGACGTGTTTTTTTCTTAGGGTGGGTTCGTCACTCCCAGGCCTATTTTTTTGTGAGTGTCATCCATTGGCTAAACGGGCCTCACAAATGCCCGAGGGGAGGTTGTGAGTGTATTTTGTGCTTGAAAAAAGCCCGGGTGGGACCGGGTTTTGATCTGACATCCTGTGAGTTGGTAGACAGGCGCGTTACCACACTGATACCGCTGCCCCCTAGTTTTCATTAAAGAAATAAAAAGGAACTTCCTTTCCCCCCCCCCCCCGGCTTTTGTACTATCCGGTCAGAAATAGTTGCTGTCTCATCCCAGGCATATTCTGGCGTGAATATGTAATTTCAAATTTGATTTATTTTTTGAGCTAGTCTGTTCAAAGACACACAGGATATTAGGTTTCCTGGACTCGGGGATCCTAAAAGCATGCATTCCTGTCTATAACTATTCCTTTCTATAACTCCAATTCGAAATTTTTCGACATTACTATTCAGGGTATTTCAGGGTTAAGTGGCTAAACTGAAAATATGAATTAAGGTCCTAAAAACAACAAAATAAATTATGAGAGATAGTTGACCGTGGATGATAAATGAGGAGAAGATGGTTGGGGGTGCGGTCAATGAAACACAAATAAGTATGACAAAACAAAATAAATTCTTCTAAAGGAATGTCCGTAAACGCTTTGTTTAAGAGATATTCACACCTAAAGATTTTTATTGTTATGAATTATTTAGGTTATATGAAATAAATAAAACCTATTTATTTGTTTTAACTACTTTATTAATTAAATGTAAACATTAAGATTCATATTAAATGTTGTTCAAAGTGAAGGTATGTCCGTAAACGCTTTGTTTAGGAGATGGATTAGAAGAATACTAGTATGGCCGTTTATTTCTAATATAAAAACTATTGCCAATATAAGGATTAGTACTATTTGGAATTAGCACTGTGAACTGTCTATAAAATTTATTAGTATGTAAGAGGCTTTCGCAGGTGACATTAAACAAAAAGTCTATGCAATGCCGGTTTATGATCTTAATTCCTTACGAAGAAGGATAATTGAATCTTGTGAAACAATAACACATATCCAGTGCCGTTCTGCCACTGCTGCTGTTGAAGAAAGATGCCGAGTCTGTCTTAATGCTCACTTTGAACAACATTTAATATGAATTTAATATTTACGTTTAATTAATAAATTAGTTATATTTATTATTATTGTTATTTATTAGCTATAGTTTTATTTATTTCATATAACCTAAGTAATTAATAACGATGGAAATCTTTAGGAATGAATATCTCAAAGCGTTTGCAGACATACCTTCAAGGGAAATATTTTTATTGTTTTGAGATCCTTGATTTATATTTTAAGTTTGGCCACTTAACCCTGAAACACCCTGTATATTCCAAATATAGGTAAGAGAAAGTGAATATAAAAAGTATTCCATTTATTTCATCTTCGGGATCCCAAGGGACTCTGTTTCCCGTTTTTATGCGGAGTTGAAGTGGCTTTATCCTTCCTACCGTCGTAAGTATTTCCTGGCTTCCTTCATCTTCCAAGTCATCCAATCCCGCCGTCCATCATACATCTCCGAGCTCCTTCAATTCAAATCCTCTATTCGTTTCCGCAATACCCGTTTCCACTCTTCAGATTTATACACAAGGGCCCAACGAACCGCTGCTTTCGATAGATCGTTCATTATCCGAGCCTCATCCTTATGGAACTCCATCCTTTCCAACATCCGTCGCTCCAATACCTTTAAATCCCGCCTGTTCAATCATTTCTTATGCATTCAGACCCCATAAAATTGTAAAATAATATAATTGTAAATATGTATGTAAACTATTATATCATTCTTAATTATTTTTACATCGTTTTCTTTTCTCTTTTTTATTTATTCATTTTTTTTTTATTGTTCAACTGATAAAAGTGAGAAAGTAACCTATAATTATTTTTTTATAATGACTGTTTATATTTCTTTGTATTTTTGTTCAGGTATCTCTGAGGCTCCTCAGGCCTCATCTATTGATTTCTCTGTATTATTCTAAAGGGACTCGTCCCAGAATATATAAAGTATTATTATTATTTTATGTTCTTCATGATTTTAATATTCGAATAATACAAATGCAATTTTACCATTTCAGCATCTTTTAAATAGTAATACATTTGTATAACACATAATGTATAATAAAAATTGCTTAGAAAATCCACATGAAACAAAAAATGAAAATGTGATGTTTCTTAAGCAGTTTCTAATCAAAATATAAAAAATCATAGTATGTTACATCATACTTGAAAATATTGATTCATAATGTTCTTACCTCAACAATGTACGGGCATGACAGAACGACAGATGGTCTTCCCTTGATGTATGCAAAAAATATTCCATTTCCAACTTTGTCAGAAATTTCTTTTTGATAAGTGTAGAGAGCTGAAATCATATACAAGTAATTAGTTGGATCATGCTGTTCGGGTTAATTTAATTCTCATTCAATGATATATATCTTTGATGCGCGGGCATCAGGGCTTAAGTCGAAAATATGAATATTTCAGGAGAGTAAAAGCAAAATTCAAAACATTATGTAAAATCTAATTATTGATATTTTTGTAATTGTTATTTTTATAAAACAATATATTAGTAAGTCTATCTGAAGCATAAAGACCTTAATACCCACCAGGAGCTCTGATTTGGATAATACTAGGACATAATCTCCAAATGCTCAAAAATTGACTGAAGTCCTTATGACCTCGAGATACTGGTACATCCTATATCAGCAAACAGGTAATATTGATACACTTTGTATCTGATATTTTTGTTTCTGATACAGAAATGATCAATCGATTACTTTTTTTTTTTTATTGGCCCCTTCATGGCCATTTCTGACATACGGAGGCTAGAGCAGAGGGATACCACCCTATTATAAACATGGTGGAGGGGTAAAGTTTTCATTTCGTAGGACCACTACAGAAATTAAAGTTGACCCCCAGGCCCTCAAAGTCGGCCCTCAATCGTTTGATACTTTTTTTTAATGATCCACTTCCCGGTCATTTCTGACATACGGGGAGGGGAGTTATCTAGAGGTGATCTACCTATTCTAACCGTGACAGGTGATCAAGGGAATCTCCAGGCTTCAGTTATGATGAAGCCTTGCAAAGTGGAGCGAAAAATTGTTTACCAACATACCAATAATCCTTTTTTTTTTACTATTTTGCACCTTTATTTACTGCCAACTTGACTAACTTATAATAGCTATGTGACTAAAAAACGAAAGAGAAAATAACAAACAAAACTAATTCTATTTATTGAATTAACCTGCTACAGCATATTCGTATCTTGCTATGGAAAAACGCAGATTATTGGGAGATATCCAACTAACAAAACGTATTACACCAAATTGACTAACAAATCAGAAGTATAAATTAGGTTATTCAAAATTTACTTAACTTTACAGAAAATCTTACAACTATTGACAAATCATTATGGAGGACCATGTAAGTAATGCTTTTATTAAAGAATGTTTTGATATAACATAGTAATAGTAACAGTATATGTATAACGTAAGTGCTACCCGAAGCACAGTGGTTAAGCAGTCTTGCCAATCTATTGAGGGTGCTGGTTCAAATCCGGCCTGGGGCTGGCCCACAAAATGAAAAACTTTAACCCCCAACTATATAGTTAGGCAGTATAGGACTCCAATGAGGGGAGACTTGGCCGAAAAAAAAAATAACAGTATTTCTTTTCTTTTTCAAACAGTGGCCATTACAAATTATTATGTATACTTACTGTGTAATGACTTAAAACATAATCCTTTATAAAAGTAGTATAAGTTGCCAAACACAGGAAATCCGAAATAGTTAGGAAACCGATAGAGATCTCTAACTTGGTACCATAGAAATAATCCAAGAACAACTTGAGAGAGGATCACAGCAATGACAAATTCCAAAAGCATCTTCTTATTTCATCTGTAAAAAGGACAAACAAGTTTGTTACAAGTCAGTGATTCAATATTATCCTTGGTCCTAGTTCTAATTGGACTCCCTGATTTAAGATACAGTAATATTTTTTTTTTATTGTTTCAATTATTATGTTTTTCTATACATGTTTTTTTTATTATATAAATATGTACTGTACAATATTTATGATATTGTTTTGGGATACCCCTTTGTACATTACACTTTTCTTGATATTTATTAAATTTTACTTAATTATTCTATTTTAAATTTTGGTTATACAAATCTAAAGGAAAAAAACAAAATATTATTGAATTAATATAAAATACGTAACATTGAATAGAATAAAATACATATTATTGTGTAACATGATTTATATTATTATTATTATCAAATCTATGGTCGATGGTTTTTGAAGCATTTTTTAGCCTTTAAATTATTGATGAAAGGACCATCGGAAACATTGGAAGTATAAGCATACTGATGTAAAATTAATTAATAAAGGAATTAAAGTAAGACGCCTAACGATTCCTAAAATAAAAATAAACTCCAGTAAAATGTAGAATTGATTTAGAATAATAAACCATTAAATAAAGGGATATTAAAAATATTTTCACCTGCAAAACAGCCCTAACCACCGCAAATCACTTTTCACTATTTTTGACAAATTAACGTACTGGACATTTGTTGAAAACTACGTCGTAATTTTCTGTGTCAAAAATTAATGCACGCATTTCGTCACTTGTTTCCCCCCCCCAAAATATTTTTTTCTAATTTTCACCCCTAATAACCACCTATAAACACTATTTCCTGCAAACTATCCTGAATCCTCTATTTCTGTATTCTTTTTTTGAATTCTATTCTATTTCAGAGCTTATTTCTCCCTACTTTCTTCGAGATAAATAAATTTGCATTACTTTTAGAACAGTAGGAGTAAATTTAGCTCCAAACACACCTACATATTGTATTCACAGTAACTGTGTCATAAAATAGAAACGATTTTTCTTCGTGAGAGGAAAGCGTGTAGGCCGTGATAATTGTATCGGCATAGAACCTTTGAGTTCGCTAACTTGATACTAGCTAAGGGAAAAAAATACTAAAGTTGATTTTGTAATATTTGGGTGTTTTATTTATCATTCTACACATTTTTGGTTGCTACTGCTTTTTGCACATTTAGGTTTTTTTTACTACTAATATACTAAGGTCTCAGTCTCCATCTAAAAACAATAATGATAAGGAAGATTATTAGTAGTTACCTGAAGATAATTCCTCACAACTGAATATTGTTGTTTGAGCTACTGATTCAAGAAGCTTTCTGAGTGTGACCATAAGAATTCTTAATAAGACGACTTAAATGAATGATAATCTCAGCAAATATAAACCAAATTTGCATATCCGTCTCTAGAAAATCCAAAGTCATGAATTTATAAATTCATTTCAATCTGAATTATGAATTCATTATACGCAATGACAATTCCCCGGAAGAACATTTTAATTTCGTATTAATAGCAATTCACAGTGATTATTTTAATAAGACCATTATGGACTACTCACATTCTACCGATAGCTAATGAACACATGCGTTAGTATGGGCAACGCCGTCATTAACTATGTGGCTATTAGATATGGTTCCCTTCAAATATTTTTCTGAACTTCAAAGTACAAATAACATGCGAGTTAAATGTACTAAATATTTGGAAATTAATTAACATTAAAAAGAAAATATTGGATAGAAGATAGTAGACCGTATGAAGTAGATTGTACAGAGATAGTCCGAGTGGTGGTCAATAAGGTACGAACTTTTAATACAAAAACTAACGGTAACCACGTTTCGCTCCACTTTGCAGGGTTTCCTCAGGGCTAAATGAAAACGAGATACAAATATTGTAAGATGTGACAAGAAAATTAGAATACATCTATAAAGGAAGTATAAAATTATATAAAAATACTTTTAAAACAATGAGGTAAATTAAGTTAACAAAATATAGCAAGAGAAATACTTTCTTTATCTATGGTGCCTAAATACATTAGGTTGCTATCTCACACAGCATACTTATCAATCCGTAATCGGACATATATAAATTACACGTACATGGTATGATCAGAAAAAAAGAGATACAATAATAGGATATAATAAACAATTTTTTTTCCCCTACAGTTTCCTTTTACATTCAATTTGGGTCTGTACAACAAATACAAATGTTTCAATTCATTCCTACTTTTCTTTCTCATTTCTGGTCCTCCAATTTCACCCTTTCAAAATTTTTTAATTCACCCGATCAACAAATTCGCTCTCCGGAATTCACCCTCCTAGATCCTCTCCAGTGACCCGCTAAACAAATTCAATATTAGATGGCAATGTGAGAACAGACCATCATTCATAGTCACAGCAGTAGATCAGTTTACCAAAAACAAACAAATAGATACATTTTACGAGAATAAGACTAACACATAGATTAGAAGGAAAGTATAATAAAAAACCGGTTTCAGGAAACACTTGAATGGATAAATAAGTTTAAAAAGTAGATGAAGAGAAAACTAATTAATGATAGGCACAGTCATACGGTCAACCAATAACCTACTAATATTATATTTTTTTATTTATTTTTTTCTTAATTATTTATAATTGTAGCACTGACGAAGCCCTGCAAAGTGGAGCGAAACGTGGTTACCGTTAGTTTTTTTTTAAAGTTCGTTCCTTTATTGATTGCTACCCGGACTATCTTCCTACAATCTACTTCATACGGTAAACCATTGACCTTCTAATATTATTATTTTTCTTTATTATTCATAATTGTAGCCCTGAAGAAGCCCTGCAAAGTGGAGTGAAACTTTGGTTACTTTTAAATATTTTTTTTTTTTACTATTTCGTACCTTTTTGACCACTACCCGGACTATCTTCCTACAATCTATAACATACGGTCAACCATTGACCTTCTAATATTTTTCTTTTTCTTTATTATTCATAATTGTAGACCTGAAGAAGCCCTGCAAAGTAGAGTGAAACGTTGGTTACTTTTAAAAATTTTTTTTTACTATTTCGTACCTTTTTGACCACTACCCGGACTATC
>NW_027115703.1:895243-896084 GCF_000696795.3 Halyomorpha halys | reverse complement strand
GCCTTCAGCGATTATCCTGGCATCCCAAGTAAATCTGCTACTAGTACATAGCAATATATAGTTCAATTACTGTTTTTCAAGAATACTTACTGTTTGTTCCTTTGTATAGTGAAGTTAAAAATTCGCATTATTTTTTAACAGCAAATCAGTGTTAGGTGTGTTTAATAAATACATCATTCTCTTAAAAACGTAATGGTGATGGGAGTGAAACAAAATAACAAAAGAGGAAAGTTTTAATGGGTTTACTTCTTGTTGTGGCCAACAATTTATGATTTGGCGTGTAGGTTATAAACATGAGCCAGGCATAATGTCGTTTTACATTAGGTAATTAATTATCTTTTCTATTTATTCGTATATTATATGCTGAAAATTTCTTCATAAAAATTATCGCCTTTCTTTGGTTAAAAATATAGCTATTAATTAGATACTTTTTTATGAATGTTTTATAGAATTGAACTATGCCTGAAACATATAATTAAAAAAATAAACCAAGGTGTGCAATAATAAATCATCTCGCAATGAAACACTCGCCAGAACTCGAGCTAGTTCATTGCTTCAGTTATTCTCTACTTGGACATTGCTGTCGAGCGCGAAGCTCTCTCTGTATCCACCTTCAGGAGGTATTTACTCATCTTCAGCTGCAGTTTCGGACGTCTTTCCTAGTTTAGTTAAGAGATTTGGTTGTTTCATTTAAATACACATGTTTTTTATGTCAATTGTTCATTTGGCAATTATGTACCGTTTATTGCTATAGCATCATTAATTTTATATATTTCTTCTATTTTTACTATTGTAACACTCAAATGTTCGGCGAACACCTCTTCAAAACTTTTAACCCCCA
>NW_027115703.1:893505-894591 GCF_000696795.3 Halyomorpha halys | reverse complement strand
TCTTCCTACAATCTATAACATACGGTCAACCATTGACCTTCTAATATTATTATTTTTATTTATTTTCCTTTACTATTTATTATTGTAGCCCTGAATAATTCTTGCAAAGAGGAGCGAAACGATGGTTATTTTTAAATATATTTTTTTTTACTGTTTCGAACCTTTATTGATCGTTACCCGAACTATCTTCTTACAATCTACTTCATACGGTAAACAATTAACCTTATAATATTATTATTTTTCTTTATTATGTATAGTTGTAGCCCTGACGAAGCCACGGTATAAATCCACTTGCTTCTACTTCGTTACCTGATAATCCTTCTCGGCGTCTGAAAAGACGATGGCCCCGAGATCTTCTCTTCTGGAAATGTTATTGGAGTTCTATCAATGGGTTGATTCTCCACATGTTTGTATCATGTCACTTTATTAATTATAGTAAATTTACAAGTTGTATATATTTTAATACAGTTGTAAATGATTATAAATAAATTATTAACAAAAAATCTTTCCATTAACCATCACCAAAAAACAAGCAAACCTTGGGTTTATAGCTTTAGGAAAGTCCTTCAGACATTGGTTTCCGCACGAAATAACTAGTTCTAAATAATTTTTTCTTAATCATAGGTAATATTCAGTTCATTATCATTATTGTTTGAAAAACTATTAGAAACTTTAATCTGCTATAATAAAAATTTAATATTTACCGTAGGAACTAGGTTGTTTTAATGGTATTTTGCATTAAATTAAAAATGTGCTACAATTTATGTTTATTCTTGAATCAAATAAACCTCTGTTGTTGTGACCAGGGCCCTGTTTCATAATGGAACTAATAGTACAAGTAAAAAAGTACAAGTGTACAAGTTACAAAGTACAAGCTTAATACTTGTACCGGGAGAAGCGAGTTCACTTGTACTATTGAAAAAGTACAAGTAAACATAAGAGCAGGTTATGTATTCTTATCATTGGTAGATCGTGAAACCATTTAGCTGTTAATGTGTTCAAAAATCGCTTTAAGAATTAAATTTTCAGCATATAGAGTTTTTTTTTTAAAGTAGCAAGTATTAAAGTATCAAATACGAAAAACAC
>NW_027115703.1:889211-893455 GCF_000696795.3 Halyomorpha halys | reverse complement strand
CTAATGCCTTTCATCCCTCAGAAATAATGAACATCATCCACTAATTACCTTCTAAAAAAGCTCCTTGCCACGACCTTATCACAGCACACATTTTGAAACAGCTCCCTCGTAAAGCCATTCTATTCCTTACCTATATCTATAATGCTACACTCCAATCCACCTATTTCTCTGACCCTTGGAATATGTCTATAATAAAAAAGTTTCCCAAACCCTCCAAGCCACTTGAATATCCATCTTCTTTACTGGGCAAAATCCTAGAAAAACTCTTATTAAAACGCCTCTATCCAATCCTTTATTCATATCATGTTATTCCTGACCACCAGTTTGGATTTAGAACATCTCATTCTACCATACAACAGAGTCATCGAGTGGTTGATGTCATATCCTCCACATTGGAGCGCGGTATGTACTTCACGGGAGTCTTCCTCGATGTTGAACAAGCTTTTGATCGAGTCTGGCACCCAGGTCTGCTCTATAAACTACTTCAATTCCTACCCCCTACATATTTCCTTATAATCCGCTTCTACCTCACTGATAGAACCTTTAAAGTAAATCATAATCTAGCCTACTCATCTCTCTTTTCTCAGTCCGCCGGTGTTCCTCAAAGTAGTATCTTAGGTCCCATTCTTTATACGGTTTATACAGCTGACATTCCAACTCACCCTCACACAGTCCTAACAACATACGCTGATGAAACATGTATACTGTCTGTAAACAACGACCCAACTAATGCATCAGAAACACTACAGACACACAAAACATCTATTAAAGAATGGTGTCAAAACTGAAGAATTAAAATAAATCCTGACAAATCCCATCAGATCACCTTTACTCTCCGTCGTAAACCTCTACTCTCCTGTCCTACAGTATCCTTTCTAAATACACCACTAACGCCTGTTGAACAGATTCGATACTTAGGACTCCATCTTGACAAGAGACTTACTTGGAATCCATACACAAGACTGAGACGACAAGAAACTGCTCGTAGATTCAGATTGCTACAACATTTACTTGACAAACACTCTAAACTTCCCATTCACTACAAAAAATTAGTATACACTACGATAATCACACCAATTTGGACATATGGAATTGAGCTCTGGGGCTCCACCAAACCATTGAATTCCTCCCGCATCCAATCCTTACAATCCAAAATCCTACGTAAAATCCTTGATGCTCCTTATTACGTTACAAATAAACTCATTCACAAAGACCTTAACATCACATTCGTTGCAGATTTGGCCCAAAACAGATATGCGTCTTTTCATTCCAAACTCCTTAACCATCCTAACCCATTAATTCTTAATTCTCCACCAATGGGTGGTTCCTTCGCAAGATTTTCAAGTGTATATGAAGCATACAACATATTTACTTATTGTATTATTTTGTACAGTTGTAAATTACATTAAATAAATAAATAAAATTAAAAAAAAAAAAACTATTTTACATTCATATTTTTCTTTAGGTTATGAATTAGTTTTATAATATGTTAATATTTTTATCAACAAAACTGTAGTGTGTACTAATAAATTCATATCTTCAATACCGGCAAATTTTTCAATGCAAGAGATGCCAAATTTACCGATCCTTTCGAAATTATAACTTTTATTAGGCTTTATATCTGAGAGGAGTTTTCAAAGCGAATCACATGAATCGTGATGAGTTGGGGCAGTCATTTTACCGATTCAGAATGGTTATGAATATTAAAAGGTTTTCATTTCTCTTTTTTAGATAGGGAGATCTATGATCGTTTAGTCCCGATCAGAGAAATTTTGAGAAGTTCATTGTAAACTTTTAGACTTGTTATTTTTTATTTAACTTATTAGTTTCTATATCTTAGGGCTAACTAATTGCTCAAATCATTTTCAACGATATTTTTTATATATTTTGTATGAAGCATGCCTTCAACTAAATGCCAGGCACACATTCACTTTTGGTTGGCTGGTTGGGTTTTAAGTGGACTGTATAATTGAAAAATAAAACATGATTAAATGAAAATAAAATTCTATTGTCTAAGTTACAGGTGGTGTGGGGGGGGGGGCGAAATGAAATATTTATGGTTAAAAGGGTTAATTAATTTTGAATGCTTGGGCTATGGAAAATTGTAGATATAATGAGGTGGTTGATGATGATGTGGATGTTAACTATTGCTAGGTGGACTTACTCCATGCTTCCCTTCTTCCTTCCGCATTCCTATGCTGCTCTCTCCTCTGCTTCGAGGAACAACTCCAGGAATTCTACTCACTCATGGTAGATTTTTGGTGTGAACAAAGAAGAATTGCTTTTGGCAGAAGAAAAGATAATAAGCCTCTGGTTACTTCTTCTCACCACAGAGAGCAATGGAGGATGTGAGTTTTGACTGTTGGCCATATGGGGCGCTAGTATTGCCTACATTATGATAGCCCCTCCAATTCAACCTTTCAGTTGCCGTAGGTTACCCAGAACAATTATTTTTTAAAGAGTTTCTCAGAAAATGTTTTTGTATACTTTTATCTTCTTTTAGTTGAATAAATAAACCTCTTTTTTTGTTTAAATAAGAGTTTGTCTTTTACATCTTTTACACATGCAATTGATGTTAATCATTAAAGTAAAAAAAAAATTATGACTTTCTAACGACTATATCCCTTTGGTTTGACTTTTAGAAGCATCCCTATTGCAAGATTAAAATATCTTTTATGGTAAGTTGCGTTCCGTTAAATACATTAATTTTATTCTTAGTTGTCACTATCAATTTTCTTTTAACTATGTTGAGAAGAATTAAGATTAAAACTAAATATTGATGGTGCTTGATCATTTATTATCCTTAATTTTATACATTGAACCTTGAATAATTGTGAATAAAATTACAGCATATTTATATCTAGAATTAAGTTCTCTGGTACAAAAAATAAATAAATTTATAATCCTTAAAATATAAAATATTCATCAAGCACACAAAAATACATATTTTCAGCGAATAACCCCTATGTCTTTAAGGATTATTATCGTTTAAAAATATAAAATAATATTATAGTTTTATATAAATATATCATGTTATAACAAAATACTATTTACATAATATGCATGATGAGATGCACAATGATTGTGTATGATGATAATAAAATTTTTAAATAATGCATGAGAGAAGAAGTGGATAGTAATAAGATTGAACAAACACATTAATTAGATACTTAATTATTAACAATCATTGTTTAAATATAAAATAATTTTAGTCAGACTCTTTCCTCGACTTGTAGCAAAGGTGGATTTTTCAGTTCTAATAGTATCTGAGCTTCGAATTCGAAATCTTCAAACCTTAGGTCTTTATTAACTGGAGAAACTTTTATCCTTCTCAATACCTTTGATAATGTGATTTTCAACTGTGTCATTGCATAATGCATACCTGGAAAAAAAAATCCTCCTTATATTCTGAAAGAACTATAATTTATTAAGATTATATTCTGAAACAACTATAATTTATTAAGATTATATTCTGAAACAACTATAATTTATTAAGCTTATATTCTGAAACAACTATAATTTATTAAGATTATATTTTGAAAGAACTATAATTTATTAAGCTTATATTCTGAAACAACTATAATTTATTAAGATTATATTCTGAAACAACTATAATTTATTAAGATTATATTCTGAAAGAACTATAATTTATTAAGCTTATATTCTGAAACAACTATAATTTATTAAGCTGTCCCAAAATTAACTATAATTAATTAAGCTGTCCCAAAATTAACTCAAGATTTGAATTTTCCATCACTCCTGAAATGATAATAATAATAATAATAATAATGTATATATTTGTTCATGACGCAACCCAAATTATACAACAAATAGAGTTAGCCTGTAAAATACATCATTGTTTATTAATTATAACAAAAAGATCCATATAGTTTCAACACTTTTTTATTGTCTTTACACTCTTTTCAATCATTTATCTAAATGGCGATTATATTTCAAAGAAAAGAAGTATATAATTTACAGTTGCGTAGTTCGAAAAGATAAGCATTAGCTTAGGGTTGACTAGCCTATTACCATCATCATATTAATTTTTTTTATTTAAAAAAATATATTTAAAAAATGGATCTATTCAACAATTAAAAAACACATAGAGAATAGAAAAACATCCGTTTGTCGAAGTCTATGTGTGCAATTTTTACTAATATCATAATAACAAAACTTAAAAAAAAAAGTTCTATACTTTAAAACCAATGCTTTTAATCAGTCAATAATTTAAAATAATAAAT
>NW_027115703.1:888156-888636 GCF_000696795.3 Halyomorpha halys | reverse complement strand
AAAAGGTAGTAGTAGCAACTGTGATAAAACTCATCTATATAATTCCTCAAATATTATTATTATATATAATCATTTTTCTTGTGATTGTTTATAATTGTTTAAATAAAAAAAAAACATTGTATCCAATTTAAGTCTTAAAACACTTTTTATTTCTTTTAAAAGTCCAACGTTTCGGCCAATTCAGCCATCGTCAAGGATAATCTAACACATAACAGCTTTTATTATTTATTCTTTGAAGGCCTAGGTGTTAGCTTCGGGAATATTGAGATCTTAGCAGAAAATATTATTTTGGACTCCCTGAGGGTCATACATCATCACCTGCATGGGAACTAGCTCGGAGTTTTATTTTAATTTGTGGACCTGCCGATTTGTGTGTTTTAACTTATTTATTTATTAAATTATTTTATTTTATTAGTATTATTATTTATTTATCTTTTTTAAACTTATTTATCCAATCAAGTGTTTCCTGTAACCGGCTTT
>NW_027115703.1:875113-887471 GCF_000696795.3 Halyomorpha halys | reverse complement strand
TTTCTATTTTGTTTATACCATGTAATTTATATATGTTTGATTACGGATTGATCAGTATGCTGTGTATGAAGGAAGCAACCTGATGTATTTGGGCAGCATAGATGAATAAAGCATTTCTCTCTGTTTGGAGTTTTAACAGACAAAATTATTATTATTATTAAAATAACTTAAATACAAATTTACACTCACTTCAATATATTAAACTTTTTGCAGGATTTTATTATTAATTTATGAATAAGCTTCCTTAGCTTATGTATAATACCTATTTTGTCACTCCTTAATGTTAAAACTTTTAATTATGTATCCATTTAACACTATTATACTTTGTATTACAACAATATTTGTAAACTTCCTTACACTCAGGTCTGGCATATAATTTATTTATTCCAAATGTATTTTTGGTCAAATTCATATTCCTTTTATTATTAAAATTGATATCAAAGTTAAATATAAATTTTTTCCTATATTTTTCGTAAATTAATTTCACTTAAAGTCTCTGCATGGTGTTGGTTCAGATTTCTTGTGTCTGTTTTAAAATTCACTGCATAATTAATGCATATGTAAATAGACTTAAGTATTTTTCTCTTGCTTGTATAATATTCTATATTTAAAATTATTATAAATTATATTATAAATCAAATATATGCTGATTTTCGGCTGCATACTGCACTAGTGCTGTTTTATTGGGATTCTTGTTTTTTTATATCATTACTGTGTTGATACATTCTAGCCGAATTGGGAGAAACGTTTTACATTTAAAATAAATAAAGAGTTTATCGAGACTTAAATAGGATCCAATTTATTTTATTTAAACATTATTATTATTACTAGATTTTAAATACTATTCAGCTAATGAAAAAAATGATCACCTGGACAACTTCTTACACCGATTCCAAATGGTTTATAATAGTATTTTAGTTCTTCATCTTCTTGAAGAAAACGATCTGGGTCATAAGCTTCTGGATCTTTGAAGTAGTTTGGATCTTTCCTCGTGATTTCCACTAGGTAAACTACCATTGCACCTTTTGGTATAGTTATCCCATCTAAAAATTTAATTTAAAAAAAATGAATTACTTATCCTTGTTCGATTGTATTTTTTACCTTTGAAAAAATTATGACAATACATTTTAATAAATATACTATTGAAAAGAAACAAAAAAAAATTGGAAATGTTCCATTGTTGTAAATGTATTGTTAATCTTATATAATTTAAAATTTTATACGGGAATGGATTAGTTTATTATCGATAACATTTTCATTTTCTGCGTCTTAAGAAACATATAAGGAGGACCTAAGTCTTGGATATCGACCCCGAGTTTCTCCAAGAAGCTCCTAGTTGAGTTGGGTATCGTTGCACGGGCTCTCAGGTTGTAGTCTCTTTCTCCGAAGCCCTCACGGAACTTTTCCTTAAGAAAATGGATGCATTTATCGTAAATTTCCTAGTTTTCCAATGGGAATTAAACTCACTTTATTTGCCTGGTCAAGGTCATTATTTTCATATCTTACGGTGGGATCTACAATGATTACTGACTTCTCCATTATTTTAAAACGAGACCGACTTCAATTACATAATTTTATTTGATTAAAGATTCATTAGATTGAAATTCTACTAATACAACTGTATTTGGAGTGTTAGTAATTTTTTTTTCGAATAAAATATTGTTCGAATCAAAAATTCACGAATATAAATGTATTTCGTTAACCTAATAATTTCGCACAACTCTGCTCTCGAAGACATTTTCACATCTAAAAAGTCTATTTATACAGGATACTGACTTATTTATTTTTCTTTTCTTTAACACTGTTATGAGATGCACACATTTTGGAGATAGTCGCAACGGGGTTTGAGATTTGTGTTTGTGTTTTTTAATATCGCTCTCCTTAATAATGTCCTTTGTTCATATTCAGGATTAAAATTATCCTAATCCGTTTAATAGAACTAAGGTGCTTAGAAATAGTGATCTAAATTACATTTCTTTTGAAAAGAAATAATAGAATATAATGCTACTCACCTACTTCAATGTCTTCAGCAGCCTGTTTCGCAATGAAGGCGGGAGACAAAAATCTGAGAGATTCTAAGAGGCACCTTTAAGAAAATTGTAATTTAATAGTTATTCAACAAATTTATTTGAATATTATAAGTGTGTATTTATATGAAGGGCCTAGGAGGAAAATGGTGTGTCTCCATTTTCGTTCTATATTATAGGTCTAAGACACACGAATTTAATGGGGTGTATAAAAATAAATGACGGTTTTTATACGAAATATTTGTATTATTATTGTATTAGTATCTTTGATATAAAATACAATTAATTAATACTCAGCGTATAGTCCATTGTTATCTACCGTCATTAGCCAATTGCTCGATCCAATGCCAAAATCATTCTTTGAGATGGCTGTCAAAGAACTCGAACTGCAATTTCAAGTTCTGCAAAATTATCAAATATTTTCCCTTGAGGGAAATGGGCCATGGATTAAAAAAGTAGCAATCCGATGGTGAGGCAGGACTTCGAACCCATGAAGTTCTTTAAACCTTTCTTTGGTTCGACGGGAAGTGTGAGGGTGAGCATTATGTTTTGGGATAAAACTCCTTTTCGGTTGATCAAAGCAGGATAGCGCTCTGAAAACTTCGCGTAATATCTTTCTAGTTATTCGCAGGAGAGTTCAGAATTCAAAGAGCATCCATTGCGAATAATGCATAAATTGGTGATGAATAATCTTCAAAAAACGCAAAGCATGGATTTTTTTTTAAAATTGCCTCCTTGCAGCAACCGGAAAACCAGTTTGACCGAGATCTAGCCATTCCTCAGAGATATTCATATCCCTAGTAAGCCCACTTTTCATAACACATGACCATCTTCCGATAAAATCACATACCAGAAGGGTTTTTCAATAAATTTTCAACCTCTTAGCTGATTGCTGAGGAGTAAGTTTGTGAGGGAGCTGTCTACTGGTATTTTTCACTTTCCCCATGGAGAGTATGTGGGAGCAAACAGTATCTTTCGACACAGCATACTCCGTGGCAAGTTCGCGAGTACTTGTGGACAGATTTGACTCAACAGCTTCCTGCAGAAGGTGGTCACTCACTCCCGGGTTTCAGCACCACTTAAGTATCGTCGAGAGAAAACAGTTAATTAAAGTATGTGAAATGGCTCTTACGGGTTTCAGAAATAGAATGGCTTTATTCAGTCTAGTACATCTATGTATATACATCTAAATGTATATACTGTTCTGCTCGAACTGATTTGACTTGTTAGCTGACAATCAGGCCTTAACTTATACATATATGTATAGTTACAGACTTAGTCAGATGTTATTTCAATGTCAGGTGATCGAGTAGATCAGCTGATCGATCGATATATATATATATATATGGGGTTTCATCCCCCCCGGAACAAACCGGGTTCTCGCGTGGTGTTAGCTGCTACCACAATGTTGCCAGGCTATAAAGCGATGCAGCAAACAACCTAAATAGGAACCTTGGGTTAGGTCCTTGCGCCAGTTTTATTCAATATATATATTGCCCACATAGTCGGGACTAAATTTGACGATGCTCAAATATCTACATATGCTGATGACATTGCCATATACTCGGCGAGCATGAATGCAACTACGAG
This sequence comes from Halyomorpha halys, assembly GCF_000696795.3. Taxonomy (NCBI): domain Eukaryota; kingdom Metazoa; phylum Arthropoda; class Insecta; order Hemiptera; family Pentatomidae; genus Halyomorpha; species Halyomorpha halys. Next base: position 883,854 of record NW_027115703.1, on the reverse strand, counting down.
GCATACACATTTACATCAACCCACAAAAAACAGACGGCATCACTTTCTCATACAAGAAAACTCCCAACAGAGCACCTAAACTCAACGAACAGACAATACAAACCAAGAAACATCTCACTTACCTAGGCATTAAACTAGAAACACATCTATCTTTCACTGCACACATACAGAACAGAATACAAATCGTCAAGTCAACATCATACCAACTCAAACACCTCATCTACGCACCAGGGCTGTCACTCAGACTCAAATTACTCATATACAAAGTAATACTACGACCATCACTCCTACACGGCGCACCACTACTACACTATCTCTACCCAACAGCCCTGAGTCTCCCTGCTTCCTTCAATACAGTATTCCAGTCTATCACTCCATCCCCCTTTTCCTGCGAGGTGGCAGGGCAGGAAAGGTCCCAAAAACCCTATTAACATCAACTCATAATTCCATCTTCTGATGCACCCCCTCCCCCTCCTCCACACTTCTCTTTCGACTTCTGACTGTTTTCTTATTATTTCACCATTATCTATTGTCTTTATTAATTAATATTTTTTATTTTTATCTTCTATGCGATACAACACGAGGCGGCCCCTCACCTCCGGATTTAAAATAGCACCTTTTTTAGAATGGATATCTCATAAATCTATCCATTTTACAGACCCTTAATTAAAAACATTTAAAATTTTTTTTTTATTTTAATTTATTTTAAACATTTTAAAATTAATAAAAAAAAGTTTGGCTATTGGTCTATCTATCTGTGTTATGAGTATATCTTGAACGGGTGGACTGATTTTGCAGCTTTTTTTTTTTGTAGGCTTTCTGCCCCCAATCCTTTGCGCCAGATCAGGACACTATGCAAGGTTGCCAAAAAATTTGTTTCAATCTAGACTGCTGTAACAAAACAACTTTAAATTTGATGAAAACTAGCTTACAATCATTAAACTTGTAATTAATTAGTGACATAAATCTTCATGAAAAATCAAGAAAAGAACCGAAAACTACATTTGTTCATGTTTATTTGAAAGTTTTATAAGATAATATTAAAATACTATATAATGGAAAATTTTTAGGTGGGAATTTAAAATGAAATTAAATTCTTAACAAAAAAAAAAAAATTAAATCAGACCAATATCAACAAAGGTATGGAATATTGTGAATTTTTTACTCTTTATATAATAATAATATATTATATTTATTTTATATTGTTATCCTTGCATGTATGTTGTAACGTATTCTTCATCTTCTGGTAGTTTCATCATCTGTTTTAACGTTCTTTTTTAACTCAGGATCTTGCCATCCGCGGCGCTGATCTTTACTTGGAGGTCCGTCATCTTCCAAGCAGAGGTTTAAGACATACCTTGGCTTCGGTTCTCTTTTTTTAATCTTTCCATTACTCCCTTCTCCTTCTCTATTCTTTTCTTATTATTCCTTACCTACGTTATTAGTTTTGTGCACCATATATTATTATCGTCATATTTTCTAATTATTTCTTTGTCCTACTTAACTTTATAGTTTGTTTCTTTATTCTTTTTTTTTTTTTTACTTATACATTACATTAGTTACATATATTTTATTTTCATAACTTTAATATTTAATTATATTATTTCAATTTCTTGAGACAAGGTAATTATTTATTAAATAAATCAAAAATTCGAATCCATTTTTGTCTCAACACTTTACTTTTCCATTTTAATAAATGGTGTATTATATGGTAGTGTATTAATTGTGGATAATCTTATATAAGAAAAATTAAATATTAATGATTTTAAATTTTAAAAAATAGGCTTTTAACTTATAACAAAGAAAATGACCTGGGCAGAGTAGCCTGCAAAAGAAACTTTAAATTAATGTGAGGAAGAAATATATTGAAGATGTCCTTGAAGATGGCTAGAATGGCCGAAACGTTGGACTGGTGAAAAATAAAGTGTTGAGACAAAAATGGATACGAATTTTTGATTGATTTAATATTTAAATTATTAATATTAAATTAAATTATCATATTTCGTTGTTCCTTTGCATTCTATAACTTTATATTTTTATATCATTAATTATGTTATTTTACTCACATATTTAATTACCAATATATACGTTTGATTTCCCACTTCTTTCATCACTTTATTTTTATCAGTATTCATTCTGTACAATTATTTAATTCAATCTATATATCCTTTATTCGCTGGTTGTTATCTTGCTTTTGTTCTTGCCGAAACGTTGGGCCTAATAAATAAGTTTTTTTAAACTTATTTGTGTTATTCTCTGACCTTACCCCAACTATCTTCTCTTCATTTATATCATCTATTGTCAATTATCTTCTCATCATTATGTAATATTGAATTTTGTGTTCTTTTTATAATAGTATTTTGCTCGGTTTTCCAGCGCAATACATTCACCATTGGTTTATTAATATTTTGAATAATTTAAAATCAATTCATCTTCAAGATAATTTCACATTCTTGTTTAAAGGATGATTAAAAAGTCCAATAATGTAAAATCCTTCACTCATCCTCCACTGGCTTTTAATACTCTACAAGTGGGGCTAATAGCTCGGTGTGGAGTCCCTCAGGCTGAATGGAAATATTGTAAATAGGAAACATTGTGTTTACCATATTATTGTTCTTTAAGTTTAAATCTGTTTTTTATTTATTTATTGTTTTCTATTTAATTTCTTATTTTGTTATCATTTAATTTATATACTTGTAAATATAGTGTATAAGTTAAGTAAAATATTTATGTATCCAGTATTAGTGAAGATACAACAAGTAGTTTATGCATCGACTTTAGCTGCTAAGGCGGTAGGTAAAGTCGAGTGAATGAATACAACACAATGTTAAATAATATTTTTTTTTACTGGATGGGTTCTGAATCCTGCTTCTGAATTTTTCCATTCATTCATTAATTTTTATTCAGTACTATTGAATCTGTGTTAGGTTAGTATAAAATGAAATTTCTTTACCAACTTTGGAATACCTTTCTAGGAGTTTCATCTGTTCCAGATCTTCGAGAGTTGGTTCTCTTGTATCCTTACCGAAGATATCATATTGTTCCTTCCAAGCTCTTTCCTGAAGTTCGGGAATCACAGCTAAGAAAGTGAGTGTGCTTGACATCATAGAAGCAACACTATGCGAAGACTAAAAGAAAAAATATAAACATAAAGTTAAGTATGAAATAATATAATAAATGAAATGACCTTATTATGCATACTAAAACAATGTAATAAAGTATGATACGAATGTCGCACTAGTGAGGGAACTGAATGGATTTGTGCATTAAATTTTTATTAATAGTCAAAAACCCAAGATTACATTAAGAAACCATTTTAGGCTAAAACATACTCTTATTTTGACCAATAAACGCAGTAGTGTTATTGGAAACAAGATGGCTTCCTCGGAATTTGTTTCATATCAATTGTATGAAGTATGCCTTAAACTGCATTGTAAGACAAACTTCACTTTTGGTTGGCTGGTTGGGTTTGAATGGACTGTATAATTGAAAAATGAAACATGATTAAATGTAATAAAATTCTATTGTTTTATGTTACAAGAGGTGTAGGAGGTGACCGAAAGAAAACATTATGATTAGATTGTTAGTAGAATTTTGTATGACTGGGCTATGGAAATTGTAGATCTAACATTGAGGTGGTTGATGATGATGTGGGTGTTAACTATTGCTAGATGGACTTACTCCATGGTTCTTTCTTCCCTCCACATTCTTAGGCTTCTCTCCCCTCTGCTGCCGGGAATCACTCAAGTAAATCTACTCACTCATGTAGACATTAAAGATGAGATAACAAAAGAAAAAGATGGACGCTTCTCTGGCTGAGACAAGATGGCTATCTCTCATTAGTCTAGCTTGCTTCTCTTGCCAACGAGAGCGCTGGTGGAGGTGAGATTTGGCTGTTGGCCACATGGGGCGCTACTAATCTTATACATGGCAGCCTTTCCGATTCAACCTTTCGGTTGCCGTAGGTTACCCGGAACATCAATAATCAAATTAATTCACTCTTGAAAGTTTGAGGGTTGAAAATAAAGCAGAGCGACTATTAACCAATTCAAAGGATATAGTTTTTAATCCATTTATTTTTTAACTACTAATAATGTTTTGATGATGATTATAATGTTTTTTTTTCAATTGTTGCTAATAACTTATGTCGGTACAATCAGGTAAGTTTCTGTTGTTATATTTGTGAAAATTAGCTGATATATCAATTGTAAATCCCGAAATAAATAATCTAACAATATTTATTAACAGAACTTTTTTTCTTTTTTACTTTCGATGACTTATAGTTAGTTAGGCAACACGGGTGTCTTATCAGTGGGTTACAATCCACTGCTGCTTTCTTGTATCCTACTCAGGGAGAAGTGAGTGGAGCCTTGTAGTACGGGTGGTTCTCCTTGGGCATCAGCTAAGGGTGATCGCTCTTCCTGTATCCCTCATCATCTTCATTCTCAGTACCTCGGAATAGGCGAGTACGACGTACTCGATGGTCTCCGGAACGCAACAACTTGGGCATAGGGGATGGATGTTTATGCTATTTACGGCAAGCTTAGCTGAGACACCCTCACGCTCCGTCACAGGAACTGTCGTGAGTAGTCGGGGAGGACCCACATTGGTTCCAGGCGTGAACCGACGGCAGGAAAGTACATCTTTAGGTGGCCCCTTTTGGGCTATTCACCCACCACCGCTTCAATTCCGCAAGGTTTCTTCTCGGAGGTTCCTCTTCCATCTATTTATATCTTCATCAATACTCACTCTGAGGGTTTTCTAACTTATACATGGAATATATAGTAAGGGAAATTATTGCGAGTTTTAGGCCTCTCGTTCATTGGGAATGGAAAGCTGTGTAATTCTCGGTGGAGGACCGCCTCAACTAATTCCACTTCTTCAATTTTCGTCCGAACAGTGCAAACCAATCCCGTTTTGCTGGGATTTAGCTGCGAACAAATGCGAAAAAATGGTGACAAATGTACTGTGAAAAATTAATTTTGAAGAAGGTATCGAAATGTGTCCTTTCCCATTCGAAAATAGAAGTGGTCGTCGTCGATTTCAAGAACCCGAACTCCTTCCATTTTCCGTAAATGTGATTCACCCAAATTTTCCACCTTCATCGATATCGCCTGTACCTGATACGTCGATAGCTAGGATGTGACAGTACGTTTGTGGCTAGGATATGACTGTAAGTATATAGATAGAATGTGACAGTAACGTTTTCGACAAAATCGACCATCCAGAAGTGCCACTTTATAAAGTCGATTATACAATTCTTTTTTTTCCGATTTTCTGGGAAACCACAATAACGATTTTGATTATACTCAGCATGCCAAGACACTATGAATTGGTCTTTAATATCAGATTGGTCTGTCCATCAATGAAATAGACTGTTGGGAATTAAATGCCGAATTTTGAAAATTATTCGTGTAAAATACCTTTATTTAAAAAAAAAAACAGTTCTTATTGTTATAAACAGTGTACAATGTATAAACACAAAATATTAGAGAATTTTATGAATAAATAAAGGGAAAAAAAAGAAGTGCCGATACCGAACGATTTTTCCAATGGCATGTGCTTTGTTATTTTCTGTCAAACTCTTGTATTCTTGGAAGAAACTAATTTTTATAAGTGTTATCATCTAGGGAAACCCTAAAATACGAACTTTTATGACAACAAAAAAATAAAAATTATGTTCATATTTTTCGTCTTCTGTTGTCTTTAGATGATTTTTTGTGAAAATTGTAAAAATAGATAACTTCAACACTAGCTCACTGAACTACAAAAACCTTGGGGGCGTAAGTAGCTTAGTAAGGGAAAGGTGATCGTTTTAAAACCTACTCGAACGTTTACAATATATTATCAGCAATACCATTAAAATTGAATCATTTAATTTTCATCCCATATTATTTTACATTATCAACTATTTAACAGACTTATTACAATAATATCATAAAAATCCGCAAACCGATTTTGATATATTTCAAAGTTTGAAAGAATAAGTATGTGTACAAATCTTTTTAGAATTTTCAGATTTCGTCGTGCTTTTTGATACTTCCATAAAGCAGAAAGTATTTTAATTATATTAAAAATATAAACCTTAAGCCGCTGTTCATCCCTTAGTGTAAGAGGCCACGTCTTGCATCCATAAAGAACAATAGGAAGGATAATAGTTTTTTTAATTATTATAAAAAAGTGTATTGATATATATAGGTTTTCATTATTAGTTACCTTTAATGGATACATGAATCGATTGGTATGAATCGATGTTTTCTAAAACTAAATAAAATTCATAGATGAATACTTACTGTAATGAATACTTCTTGTAGTTCTGTTACCACTCGATTATTGAACTTTTTACTTTTTTCAATTCTTGACGCAATGTACATCGATAATGGATGGTACGACTCTGTACTTGCTTTTTCTGGAAAAATAAATAAGTGAAATATTGACTAGTCCTTTTAGCAATGATAATTAATAAAAAAACATTTTTTTAAAAATATATTTGAAGTAAAATTACTGAAATTATCGTGAAAAAAGTTAATAATATTTTCTAGACTATAGCGCATCTAAGTTTTCCTGTGAGTAAAGGGAGGGAAGAGATCCGCAGTGGCAAACTGTACTGTACTGATAACCTCCCCCCCACTCTTCTCTCTATTAGTTCTGTTAAAACAACCATTCGACTGTATGGAGCATACGTAGTATGTGTTTTCCTTCCCAAATCCTATACTGCGCATGCTTCGGAGAGTTCTGGTAAGTCTGAAGTATTTGTTAGAACAGAACCTCCTACTCAGTTGACTGAACTACCTTTCCTAACCTTTCCTCTCTTCTCCTCGATCTACTTTTGCAACTTTACAAATAGAAACTCCTCGAACAATTTTTATCAAAACTATTTTTCATCAACATCGCTCACCACCCTTGAAGAATGGTGCCAAAATTGGAGGATTAAAATTAATTCCCACCAATAAATCCCACCAAATCACATTTGCCCTTCATCGTAAACCAATGACCTCTTGTCCAACAGTATTCTTTAATAGTACCCCATTTATTCCTGTCGAACAGATCTGTTACTTAGGACTACAATCTCCACAAATGACTGACATGGAATCCTCACACAAGACTGAATAGACAGGAAACTGCTCGTCGATTTCAACTATTACATTATTTACTAGACAAACTAAATTGCCAATCCATTACAAAAGACTGATCTACAAGACTATTATAACGCCTATCTGGACATACGGAGTTGAACTTTGGGGCTCCACTATACCATCAAATTCCTCCCGAATCCAATACTTACAGTCCAAAATCCTTAACGCTCCTTACTTTGTCACAAATCAAGTCATACATCATGACCTCAATGTCCCATATGTTGCCGATTTGCCCAAAACCAGATACCATTCCTTCCATGTAAAACTTTCCAAACTACCACCCAAATCCACTTGTTTCTAACCTGGCTTCTCGTTTATTACCTAATAATCCTCCTAGCCGTCTGAAAAGAAGATGACCTCGGGATCTTCTCTTCTAGAAATGTTATTGGAGTACATGAAAGGGTAGATTCTCTACGTGTATGTATCATGTCACTATCTCACCTACAGCAAATTTACTTGTTGTATATATGTTATACAGTTGTAAATAACAATAAATAAATGATTTAAAAAAAAAAGTCAACATCGCAAGATTGTAAGTTTATCATGTCAAGTATAGGGAAAACTATTCACTCTCAAACCAAGCGTAATTATGGACGTATTTAAATTCATGAAAATGAAGCTGAAAAGGGTTTCCTCTGTTATTAAAAGCCTTAAATTACTGCATTTATAATAAGTTAATCTAATAATACATTATCATCTAAAAAGTTATTTTTGAGATTTCATAACCATTGTATGAGGGTAAGTCAATTGTAATCCGCTATATATAGTTACAAAATTTTATTGTAATCAAACAGAAAGCTTAAAAGTACATCATTTTTTGACATAGTCTCCTTGCTTTTCAACACACTTGGTCCATCGTTGTACAAGCCAAGAATGCACCGCATCTTTCATTGTTTCGTCCGAGGTAAATCGACATTTATGCCTCTGAGAGTGGATGCAACAAGTGATAGTCAAAACGTATATCTGGACCATTGTACCTGGACCTTGTAAGTACCAAAAAACCGTAAGGGTCAGTTTTCCTGCGGACGATTGGGTCTTGAACTTTTTCTTGCACGGCGAATTTGGGTTTTTCCATTCCATACTCTGCCGTTTACTCATTGGCTCGTAATGATGGATCCATGTTTCGTCACTATTAATAATCCTGTCTAGGATGTTATCCCGTTCGTTACCATAGCGACCCAAATGTTTCTGGCATACAAAAAATCCACTATCACTTGTTTGGTCTATTCAAAGAGGCACTAAGGGGCCATCGATTTACCTCGGACGTAGCAATGAAAGAAGCGGTGATTTTCTGGCTCGTACCTCAACCGAAAACCTTCTTTTATGGTATGTATCATATGTATCATGAAGCTTGTACAACGATGGACTGAGTGCATTGAAAAGCAAGGGACTATGTCGAAAAATGATGTACTTGTAAGTTTTCTATTTGATTACAATCGAATTTTATATCTATATTGCAGATAATAATTGACTTACCCTTGTACAATGGTTATGAAATCTCAAAAATAACTTTTTAGATGATAATGTATTCTTAAATAGCAAGTCAGAATATTTAATGTTAATATTTATAATTTATTTTTATATGAATTTAAATAATAAAATAAA
>NW_027115703.1:869888-875063 GCF_000696795.3 Halyomorpha halys | reverse complement strand
TGTTAATATTTATAATTTATTTTTATATGAATTTAAATAATAAAATAAATAAGAATTTTAACCAAAATATAGTTGAAATAAATAAATTATGTGCCTGACCTGTGTGTATGAAAGGCTACAAATATTGTTATGATAAAGTATAATAGCTTAAAATTGATATTATTAAAAGTTTTGATGCTGATATGAAGAGTGACAAAATAGGTAATTAGGCATAAGCTAAGAAAAGCTAATAAATGAATTAAAATGATTCCCGAATGCTTTATTGTCTCATAGGGTAATTTTGAATGAAATTGGGAGAATAGCCTGAAAAATGTTTTAAATTATTGACGTGAATGTAAATTTATTTTTTAGCTATGCTATTTAGCTAACATTCCAACCCACCCTAACACAGTCCTAACAACATACGCTGATGACACATGTATACTGTCTGTAAACAACGAACCAACTAATGCATCACAAACACTACAGACACACATAACATCCATTGAAGAATGGTGTCAAAACTGGAGAATCGAAATAAATCCTGAAAAATCCCATCAGATCACCTTTACTGTTCGTCGTAAACCTCTGCCCTCCTGTCCTACAGTATCCTTTCTAAATATTCCACTAACGCCTGTTGCTTTAGATTCGATACTTAGGACTCCATCTTGACAAGAGACTTACTTGGAATCCACACACAAGACTGAAACGACAAGAAACTGCTCGTAGATTCCGATTGCTAAACACTTACTTGAAAAACGCTCTAAACTTCCCATTCATTACAAAAAATTAGTATACACTACAATAATCAGACCAATTTTGACATATGGAATTGAGCTCTAGGGCTCCACCAAACCATCAAATTTCTCCTACATCCAATCCTTACAATCCAAAATCCTACGTAAAATCCTTGATGCTCCTTATTACGTTACAAATAAACTCATTTACAAAGACCTTAACATCCCATTCGTTGCAGATTTGGCCCAAAACAGATATGCGTCTTTTCATTCCAAACTCCTTAACCATCCTTACCCATTAATTCCTAATCTTTCATCCTTAACAATCTCTGATAATCCTCCGAGGCGTCTGAAAAGAAGATGGCCACGGGACTTTCTAATTTAAATTAATGTTTGTAGTACTACCAATGGGTGGTTCCTTCCCAAGATTTTCAAGTGTATATGAAAAATACAACATATTTACTTATTGTATTATTTTGTACAGTTGTAAATTACACTAAATAAATAATAAAAACAAGTTATGCTATTTTATTAATGATAATGTTGTTTGCTAAAATTATTAAAAATCAATGTATAACAAAAGCTGTTATATGATAGATTGTTCTTGAGGATGGCCGAATCGACTGAAATGTTCCTGAGAAATCAAGAACATGAACTTAGATATTTTATGCGTGTCGGTACAGAAATAAACATAACCATGTTATAAATAATTGTATTGCCATAAATTTTATTAAAGGAAAATCTGTTGTTACCTGTAGGGATAGATTGGTTATTGTTCATACTTTTGTAAATCTCTCGTAAAACCTACAAAAATAAAAAGTTTATTAAAACCAAATTGGTATACAATGTCTGTATTGTGTGGAATTCGATTTAAATAAATAAAAACGGTTTTACCAATTTCCGCATAGTTCCTATTTTGCTTATATATATTTCGTCAAAGGGTCTTACTATGTTCAGTATTGTATTTGCTATTCGTGGGTTCGCTATAACTACTGATGCGACTTCCTTAAATCTGAAACAATGTAATATTGATAATCAGTGGTATATTATTAATATTTTTATTTTTATACCAGATCGGCCTGGTGGGCCTTACATGGTAGATATAACTTATATTATATATATTTTTTAACAGTCGATTATGAGGGGGTATAGTCATACAAATGACACCCCTAACTATATAAAATATTCTTATTAAAGAAAAAAAATAGATAAGAATAATGCTTCTTAATAAAAGAGGAAAGTAAAATTAATAACAAAAAATAATGATATTGGTACACTTAAATAAAACAAACAATTGTCTTCTAATAGTAAAAAGAAACAAGTTAATTTGAAAACGGAAAAGAGAAGAAAAGAGAGAGAAAAAAAAAATAAAATAACACATAATCCAAATAAAACAGCACTAGTCCAACATGCAACCAAAAACCAACATAATTTTGATTTTGAAAATACACTCATTTTACATAAAGAGAATAATACATACAAAAGGAAAATACTGGAATCCATTTATATATCTGAAAATATTGATTACACAGTAAACTTCAAAACAGATACGAGGAACTTAAATCAACCTTATGCAGAGACATTAAGTAAGATTAACTTATAAATAATATGGGATAATTTATATATGGATAATTATGGTTGGCCTTGATTTGAATTTTGCTAATGTAATAAAGAGAAAAAGTGAAAAAAATGTAATTATGATAAATAATTTTTTAAATGCTTGAACTGAGTAAAGGTAGGTTACAAGTAAGGTTGTAATAAAAGTGGATATTTGACTTATTGGGTAATTAACAAATGTGAGATATACTGATTAACAAAAAAAAAAAAAAAAATTAGTTTACCTAATGGTTTTAATGTTGTTCATAGATAAAAATGTTTTGACCTGGGCAGAATAGCCTGTATGAAGTGTTTGGAATGATTAAATAATATGTTTCATGGTGAATTAAGGTAAGGTAAATTATAAATAATAATGTTAAATATTTGAAATGGTTGTAGGAAAACACATATAATGGAAACTTTTTGTAGTAGATTGTCCCTGAAGATGGCCGAATTGGCCGAAACGTTGGACGTGTAAAAACAATAAATGTTTTGAGACTATAATTTGGATAATGTTTTGAATTATTTAGTAAAAAAATAACAATAATAATGAATAATAATAATAAGTAAATAGAGGTATTGTGACAATGAATTAATTTTATATTTATTAAAATTTATAAAAGAATGTCCTGGAGCAGCCTGGGCTTCAGTCTTCGGGTTGAGGTTGGGTTTCCCAAGTTGTATCAGTGGTATAAATATTTAATTGAAGTAATGAAAAATTCAAAAAATATGCGTACAATACTAGAACTTATTAAATATAGTACAATATATAATAGAACAAGAGCCAGGTTCAAGAAAAGGCTGTTCTTCACCCCAATTTTTGATTACTTTAATGAAAACTATGTACGATTACTAGTATAAATTCATGAGTCTGCCCAGTATAGGTAGGGGGAATACAAAATGGCGGCTATTTCAAAACTTTTTTTTAATTTTTCATTCAGAGCTCTATATATTTAAAACTACCAACAACACTTGAAAACCTTAGAGAGCGTCATTTACGTTAAATGATTTCCGAGATATAACTTTTTAAATTGCAATATTTTGTGAAAAATACACCAAAACATCAGTAGGCAGAAAATTTTTTTTTGTGAAAACTTTTTTTTTTTATTGATTGATAGATTTATTTATTGATAGATATTACAATCTGCCACACAGTTGTGGGAAATAGGTAATAGTGATGAATGATCTCATATATACTAAAAATAAATAAAAAATAAAAACTCTCTTAAAATATATACTAACAAAAGAATAAACAATATGAACATAATCAAACTATCTGTATGAGAAATAAATAAATAAAATAACATAATGTTTGTGAAAACAATATCTCAAAAACCATTCGACGTATAGATGTCTATTAGCACTCAAAACAAAGCTAGTAATGTGCTATAAAGTATTTTATAATTTTTATCTTCTTAGAAGTAGTAGTTTTCATGATATTCGACAAATGTAATGCACATAATGTTGATTTATAGATATGAAAAAAAATTAGTTACCATGTTTTACCTCCAACCAGCTATTAGAAGAAAAAAGAAAGAAAGAAATTCCCAATACATTCTTTTAAAACCTGTGAAATCAGCTTTAAAAAATCAGATAACACAAAAATTTACCTTATTTTACGATCGAACGCCTCATTTTAACTTAGGTATCAAACAAATAAGGTGAAAATACTTAATAATAAAAGAAAAATTTGCTTGCTGTCATGTAACTTCTATATTAAAGATTTTAAAAATTGTTTTATTTTTTTTATATAAAAAATTTGACATCACATAACTTAGGTAAAGGGAAACAAATTGTAATTATTTGAAGATTTCTGGTTGATCATAAGTAATAAATAGATTGTTGGGAGACAGCCCAGGTGGCGGTCAATAAAGGTACAGAATAAAACTATTTAATTGTAATCAACGTTTCGTCCCACATTGCAAGACTTGTTTTTATGACACTCTTTCTGGTAATTTCTGACGTACGTAGGGTTATCTACACGGTATCACCCTTTGCTAACCATGGTGGGGGGTTATGTTTTCATTTTGTGGGACCGCCACAGAAATAAAAGTTGGCCCACCAGCACAGGTCGGAACCGGCGCTGCTTCAGTTCCGAGATTAGACCTACACCTCAACCTCAGCTATAGACGGCCCACTTTGCAGGACTTCATCAGGGCAGTGTACAAAAATTTCCAAACTTTTAACTTCAAAGAGGTTGAGAGAACTCAACCCTGGAAAGTGGAGCGAAACGTTGGTTACCAAGAAATTGTTAATCTTTACTATTTTGAACTTTTCTTGATTGCCACCCGAACTATCTTTCTACAAAAAGTGTGTGGGTTTATTACACTATGTATATACAGTATGTTACGCTAAATATTGGAATAATAATATTAATAAAATAGACACACAATATTTGAATCAAGATATTTATTTTCCTTTACAAATGATATTTATATTTAACAATTAATTTCCATTATTCTGTTCATAATCGGACGATGGTACGAGAAATATGAGATGAGTGGCATCCATTCGGCTTCCTTATTTCAGACATAATTTAATGATCACAATACATCATTACCCCCACCACCGCACTCTCCGTTACGCTACACTTTTGCCTACATGACTTTCAGTATCTATAACCTCAATTACCCCCACTACTATACTACTAAGCCACGCCGATTCTATTTCTGTTATGTTACACTTTTGCCTACATGACTCCCTGCAATCTAATTTATAAGACGTTGTCACGTCAAAAAAAGTGTAAGCTTTTAACTCAAATCTGAATACTGCTAAAATATCTCCTAATGAGTGTGAGAGCTCTACGACAATCGTTACGTGAGAAGGCTTTCGAAGAATGGGCCAGTTGCAGATGGCAGGGTAT
>NW_027115703.1:861831-869293 GCF_000696795.3 Halyomorpha halys | reverse complement strand
ATCTTGGCAGAAAATATTATTTTGGACTCCCTGGGGATCATACACCATCTGCATGGGAATTAGCTCGGAGATTATTCTTTGTTTTATTTATTTATTTTAATATGTTGACCTCTCTATTTGTGTGTTTTAACGTATTTATTCATTAAATTATTTTATTTTATTAGTATTATTATTTTTTTAAAACTTATTTATCCATTCAAGTGTTTTCTGTAACCGGCTTTTTATTATATTTTCCTTTTAGTCTATGTGTTAGTCTTATTCTCGTAAAATGTATCTATTTGTTTGTTTTTGGTAAACTGATCTACTGCTGTTACTATGAATGATGGTCTGATCTCACATTGCCGTCTAATATTGAATGTGCTTAGTGGGTCACTGTAGAGGATCTAGGAGGCTGAATCCGGGAGAGTGGATTTGTTGATCGGGTGAATTAAAAAATTGTAAAATGGTGAAATTGGAGGAGCAGAAATGAGAAATAAAAAAAGGAATGAATTGAAACATTTGTATTTAGTGTATAGACCGAAATTGATTCTAAAAGGAAACATTGGGGGAACAAAAATTGTTTATTATGTCTTATTATTATATTTCTTTATATCTTATTATACCAAGTATGTGTAATTTATATATGTCCGATTACGGATTGATAAGTATGCTGTGTGAGATAGCAACCTGATGTATTTAGGCAGCATAGATGAATAAAGTATTTCTCTCAGTGTATGAAAACAAAGTTAAGATATATTTGGATGTAAAAATGTTGTTCTGAGACAGCCTTGACAATGAAAATAAATGAGCTCATGGAAAATAGAACATCAGTATAACATTTCAATATAATTAATTTATAATGTCAATTATAAAGAAATGTTTTCCAAGCTCCTATGATAACCAATATTTTAACACAATTCACAATTATCCTCGAATACCATATTATTCAGGTGAATTTGAAAATTACCTGTTATTTAAGAATCAGCCTAATTTTGTTATAAATAGTACTAATGATTTTAATATTACTTACGATTTCATATTACTGATGACCTCAGGATGGAACGCTATACTGCTTTCAACACCAAAAAGAGTTTCTGAAAAAAAAATATATATATACATTAATTTTTTTATTAAGATCCTTAAATTATTACATATAATGCAAATAAATAAAAAATCCTAAAAGATTCTTCATTTGACGGCGAAGAATTAATTAAAGGATCATACAAAAAATATTTATTAAGAAGCGACGTTTCGATCTTCGTGATGAGGGCTGTAGAAACAAGATGCATACTGTAACAATGGTATATACGAGAAGATGGTTGGTGGGTGCGGTCAAAATATAACACAGATAAGTTAAAGTAAGTCATTTCATCATGGCAACGTTTTGGCCAGAATTTCTAGCCTTCATTAGGGCTAAGAACAGAATGGCATAAAGTGAATAATTGTACAGAATGGAATTAATAAAATTAAAGTGATGAAAGAAGTGGAAAATAAAATGTATACATAGGCAATTGAAAAAGAAGATAAAATAACATAATGAAGAAAATAAAATAAAAATTGAAGTTATATAATCCAAAGCAATATGAATATTTTAGTTTATTGATAATTTAAAAATTAAAATTCTGGAATGAAAAAATAAAATTGAGAGAAAGAAAATATATATTACAAATGAGATATGTAACCTTAATATTATATAAATAAGTAAAGTATATGTTAAGTTTAACAAAGGAAAAGAATAGAAAAAGAGAGGGGGGGGAATGTTGAAAGTAATGATTATTGTTTTGAATTTTTTTTTTCTATTCATTTCTTTTGTTAAACTTAACATATATTTTACTTCTTTATCTAATATTGTGGTTATGGTATCTCATTTGTTTGCATTTTATAACTTCAATTTTTATTTTATTTCCTTAATTATGTGATTTTACCTACTTTTTCAATTGTCTATTTATACATTTTATTTTACACTTCTTTCATCACTTTAATTTTATTAATTCCATTCTGTACAATTATTTACTTTGTGTCATTCTGTTTATTTTTTCTATTCTATTTTCTGTATTCATTGGTTATCTTGTTCTTTGTTAGAAATTCTGGCCGAAATGTTGACACGATTAAATAAGCTACTTCAACTTATTTGTGTTATATTTTGACCACAACCCCCAACCATCTTCTCCTCGTATGTCATCCACGGTCAACTATCTCTCATGAATATGTAAACAATGGTAGTTACAGTTAGCGTAATCAGAGATAAAATAATTAACCCTTTTAGTGCCAGAGCCAATATGTCAGCCAGCACTTTTTAGCGCTCTCTATTCGCATTGAAAGAGAAGTCTATCTCAAAATAAATTTACAATACGTTATAAATGATCTAATTTCATTATGAAAGAATTTTAAAAAAATATATTTTCATCAACAACGTGAAAAAATAAATAAACATGGTTCGTAGATACTAGCGCTACTGTACTCTGAAGCTCAATCAAATACGTAATACACAAAGAATAAAGTAACTCGTGGGACCAGATATTTTTCCCTTTGTTCATTGTCGTGATAGTCGGGTTTGCCTAGATACATGGTAAACCCGACAATCACCAGTTATTATTTGTTTTTGTCATACAATATTATTTATTTTGTTACAAAATATATTGGAAATGCAATGTATTTACTCTGTAATAAATATTCTATATATAGTTATAATGAAAAAAATGACTTTTCGTATGTGCAAATACGTTTTCTAAGAGAGAACAAAAGTTTTATTTATCAATGAAAATTGAAAAATTAGTATCATTATTTTATTCTCTATTTTGCCCATAATACAATGCTTTTTGAATCATGTAAATATTGTATAAACCAAACAGAAAGGTTTTTAAGTGCCGCATACTTCGCATATGCACTTGTTTTTCGCCCGGCAATAAAAGGGTTAATAAAGATAGTAAACAAATATGTAAAGAAGATAAGAGAGTCAAATGGAAATGAATTTGAGGTTTCTATGGTGCACATCTTTGTTCTCTTCTCTCATCCTCATTCTGCCTCTGTCACCTTGACTGGGTGTGGTGAAGAAACTACTCACTGATAATGATTGTAAACTATCAGCAAAATTATGTAACTCCAATTGTACCTGTTCAGACCACATTGGGTGCGGAGGGCCTTGTGTTTTATGATTTTACCAATAGATGGGAGGATCTTGATATCTTATTCAAATTGTTTGAGGGACTTCCTTAAACAGGTTTAATTGGTGAATTTAGGGAAACTGTACTTAGCACCACTGTAAAGTAAGCCAATAATATTATCTAATACAAATTTAAAGCTTAGGTTAAAAAAAATATTTTATTCTTTGAAACATTTAACATGTAACTCCATTATTACAGATTCCTGAAGCTGTGATATGGTATATCACATAAAACTAAATGATTTTATTATTTATGCTGTTATTTAATTATAATGTTTAAGAAATTTAATTTAAGTTAGTTCTTTTCTATTTTAAAATTTATCTCAGTCATCCATATCACGGCAAACGATAGACAATATTGGTCTATTGTGTTTTTAGGTAATAATTATTATCTTTATGTTAATTTATTAATAATATGTGCTAAAATTGTTTATCAACTCTTTGCGTTATGTTTTTAGTCGAATGAAAATTTGTATTGCTAAAACTCATGGAGGGTCAAGGGTTCAATACGTTGCAAGGAAATATTGTTTCTTGAACAACAGTTGTACAAGGAGGTGTTTTTTCATGAAAACGCTCAACCACCAGATTTTTTCACATTTAAGGATACCCAATTTATGAGGATGGGTGGAGGGCTTCTTGATCCACAGGTTTGACTCATGGCAGCACAGCGTCCCACTAACTGAACCACCCCACTCCCTTTTAAGTTATCGTTTTTTATTAATTTTTGGGTAATTTGGATTATCTATTATTTTTGGATAGGTGAGGTAACAGTTTTTTTTTTGGACATCCGACTAAGCCTTGGAAAATGGAGTTGAATGAAGAGTAAATGTAGATTCTTGTTTTTTTGCTAAATAAATAAATGTTATTTTGATGTGTTGGACTATAATGGTTTTCAATTAGATGCAAAATATTGGACTAAGTAAGAACCCATATTACACCCTACTAAAAAAATATAGGTTTTTCATCCAAAAAGATTTTTTTAGACCAAATAATATACAAAATATACTCTAGTAACAATTGTTAGAGTTGTACTTCTCTTAGAGCACAGATGATGCCTTTCCATGGGATACTGAAACGTTCTACATAATATGTTGAATAGCAAATAAAGGGACGTACCCATTGTAGAGCTATTAGCAACTCCAATTGTGGCACTATGGATATTCAAAGGGGAAGGTAAGGCGAACAAAATTTCAACTAGTTTATTTGCAGAGTTTAGGAAAACTTGGAAAAACCTATTTTCTACAGTCGCTTTCTTCAACAAGTAGTTGTATTCTGTTCTCCTCATCCTCCATAATTGGTCTGAACCTGAAACAAAAGTTAGCTGTTAAAGGGAAATATACAAACTAGCTGATGGTCAGGATTGTGGTAAAAAAATAACAAAATTTTTGTTACATTGTAGAGCTTCATCGGCCCTGACGAAGCCCTTCAAGATGGGGGGGGGGGAATCGTCCAAAAATAAATAGTTGTTAAATATTTTTGTTATTTTTTGACCGCAATCCTGACCATCTTCATTATTTGAAATTACACGGTAAATTATTTATATGTATATAAACTAGCTTATAATTTAATAAATTAATTTAATTACAACCATAAGTAATAATTCACTTATTCCGGCGATTCCGTTTAATGCTTAGTTTGCAATTGTGGGATGTGACGGCAGTGCAGGTCCCAGTGCGCTCGGTTCGGAACGTTGTGGGTTCGATCCCACCTGAGGGAGTTAAACATTCATTTTTCGGCGGTCCCAAAGAATGAATCTTGACACTCCCACCTTGGTTAGTACGCGGCGGCAACCTAGGTAGCCGCCAGGGTTTGGCAAAAAGGACCACTAGACCCACCTGCCGGACTTGTTCTCCCACCGAATACCAGTAGTTTGATAAACTAGGAGTTGAATAAAAATTGTCGAAAAACGTTTTTATTAAATTTTTAATATGGCTTTAAATGTGGTCTCTGTTTCTTTAATATTTTTAATTAATATCATAAATATATTATTATAGGAAAGCTACTTACGGGGCCTACTAAATGGTCCATTCATGTAGCGCCTAAACCCTCGGAACGGATAACAAGGCTTGTCCTTGAGATGGGGATGAAATCCTATTTCCTAAATAATAAGATAAATATCATATTAATATAATATTATTTGTGTTGATTAATATTTAGGGTGTTTCAGAGTCAAGTATAGAAAATGAAAATATGAATTAAGGATCTCAACACAAGAAAAAAAACATCAATAATATGGTATGCCCGTTAGTTTAGTAGATATTCATGTATGTCTAAACATTTCCATTGTTAGGAATTATTTAGGTTACAATAAATAAATTAATATGTATTATTATTAAAATGTAAACATTGGCATTCATATAAAAAGTTGTTCTTGGTGATAACCTTAATAGTAATAGAGCCGAAGAGGAGACAAAAGGCAGTTATTTCACCCCAATTTTTTATTATTTTAATGAAAAGTATGTATAATTACTAGTCAAAATTTATGACTCTGCCAAATATAAGTATGGGGCTGTTTCAAAAGGTTAACAAAAATTAAATTTTCTTCCAGAGCTTTAAAATTATCAACAACACAAAAAAAAATTAATAGAACATCATTTAAAGACGAGTAAAGTACCTAAAATATGAGCTCTCATATAGTTCATAAGTTCTCAACATATAGGTTTTTTAAAAAACAACATTTCATAAAAAATGCACTGAAAAATCAGTGTTTAGTGAATTCATTTTGAAAAATCTCAAAACCATTCAACGTACATATGTCTGCCAGCATTCAAATTAAAGTTAGTTAAATGTGCTATAAAGTGGTTTATTACAAGTATCTTCGTAAGAGTAGCATTTTTCATGATATTTGCTAAAATCATCACTAGGGATAGGATTTTTATATGCTAAAAAATCCGAAATATGTGCATAAATATGTGCTAATAAATTGTCAAATATTTAAAAAAATATGTAAATAATATGTATTTATAAAATTTTTATTATTCAACAATATAAATTACTAATTGATTAGTAATTTTATAAAGTATTAAAAAGAAAAAGATAAAAAAACTTTAGAAAAATATTTAAAACTTAGAAAGAAATCAACTATTCAGCCGGGTCAGTTGCAAAATGATTGCAGATTAAATGCATTTTTAAATTTTCAAATAAAAATCTTCGTCGGTTTGGCCGCAGAATGGACTTGTACCGGCTAAAAGATCTTTCAACATCTACTGATGTTATAGGGGCATACTTAAATGAAGCTATTTCCATTGCATCTAATTCGGTATTCTGCATCACCTGGGCGGCTGTGTCATCATTTGTTATAATAAGGAATAAGACCCTTGCTCTTTTTAATTGATTCTTAGAAATTCTCGATGTAATTCCGTGTGAAAATTTATTATTGCCACTGCTTTTAATTTGTGTTCAAAGACGAAGATATAAAACTTGTACGCACTATTTATGATAAATGATAAATTTCACTTTTAAGTTTCTTGCGTTCTCTTGAATTTTACGTCGTTGCTGCGAAATATGTATTTACAATTGAACAAATAATTTGAGGAAATATGTGATTTAGGACAAAATTCCTAAAAATATGTTAAAAATAACAAATATTTCAGAAAATATGTGCTTTACAACAGAATATGTAAAAATATCTAAAAAAGGCAAAATATTTAAAAATATGTGAAATAAAAATGGCTTCTTTGGGCCAGAAATGTCTTGAAACATCTTTAGTTAGTATGGAATCGCAGATAGCATGGTCAGGTCAAAATATGTTAAAACATAAAAATCCTATCCCTAATCATCACTAATGATTGCTCAACCGCCAGATTTCCCACCCAATATTGGTTATCTGATTTATGAGCCTGAGTGAACCTAAAGGAGTACTCCAAGACTTGACTTACGGCTACAGTGTAACAGAAAATAATCGTCTGCCACAGTTGGATTCAAACCCGAATCCTTGGAGTTAGTAGCATAGTATCTTACCACTGCACCTCCACGCTCCCAGTTTATTTATTAAACCTGAATAATTTAATATTATACATGGAACATCATTAGACGTGAAATTATTTGAATCAACATACCTGGTGAGCCCCATGACCAACACAGACACAAAATACAGACCACCCCATCCCAAATAATCAAATTTCCTCAGCCCCCTATTAAAATGCATTAACAGAATGCAGAAAAAAAGGCTAACTTCAACCCCTTTTTAATCATGACTTCATCCACACGCACCCATGGGGCTTAGAAATAATAAAAAAATAACTTTAGACGTGAATGTATATATAAAAGAGCCTTCTTAATTCTTTAAAATCTTCCTAGTAAGCAATTTATAAATAAGAC
>NW_027115703.1:857386-861756 GCF_000696795.3 Halyomorpha halys | reverse complement strand
TATATATAAGACGCCTTCATTTTTGAGGTTATACTACTTGAGTTATAAGTATCTGTAATGCAGGTAGTGTCGAAACAAATAGAAGGGGTTAAGAGGACCCATGGTAAGCTTGCAGTGTCTTTTTGATTGAAGGCGTTGATTTATATTTCTGTATATGTTCTTTATATTCTGAATATCTGATTTATATTTCGAATACTGACGCTAATCTCATCTATATATTTATGAATGCAATTAACAAAACTAATATTTATAATATTACTATTGTATAAACTAACAATCATCACAGTTATATTACCTTAATAATTTGAGGATTTGAGATCAGCACGAGCTTCCTATATCCATAGATATAGTGAAAGCATACGCCATTTTTTCCATGTTTTTTTGCGGTTTGATGGAAATAGACCCGCATGCCTGCAATTGATTAAATGACATAATAAATTATCAAATGCCTAATAAAAAGCAAAACCTAAAAGAAGGCAATAAAAAGAAAGAAAGTTTCAAGCGAAATTTCAATAAAAAACCTAAGTTGTCATAATACTAACAATCTTTGGTTCATAATATATCTATGTACATACAAAGAAGTACTAATAATTGAAGGGCAAAGAGGTTGAAGGGGGTAGGTGCCTATCTAGCTAATGTGAGGTACTCTAACCTCAAAATCCAAATAATAACTGATATAGCTAGATGTAGAGGAAGCTATGTAAACTTCAAAGCATAACAAGATCCAAAAAAAAAATAATTGAACCTTTTTTTCTTAAAATTTACTATTTGTAACATAATCCCTTCGTCCACATAGCCCTTCAATTTTTATAAAAATATTTTTGTCTATTTTTTTTTCTATTATTCTCTTTTTTTTTCAATTTTTTCAGGGCTTTTGTGTATGAAATATATATTTTTTTTTTCGGCCAAGACACCCATTATTGGAGTCCAATACCGCCTAACCATGGTTGGGGGTCAAAGTTTTTCATTTTGTGGGACCGCCACTCAATGAAAAAAGTCAACGTCCCAGGCCGGATTCGAACCGGCACCGCCAATAGACATCAAATTGGTAAGACTGTGTCTTAACCACTGAGCTATGGGCGGCCCTATATAAAAATTAATATTATTTTCAAATTACATCACTGTTAAAATTATATAAACTAAAAACTTATTTTTTTTTAAATTTGGCAAAATTTAAAGTTTTTTTTTTCATATTATAGACATAAAAAGTACCAAAAATTGACAGTTGAGAATAAGAGAACAAAATAAAAAAAAAGATTTTTATAATAATTTACAAGTACTTCCATGAGTTCTATTCATGGAACAATATTTTAATAATGTGACTAGAGTAAGGAGGATTATGTTTAAATATATTTATATATTGTAAAACTCTCATAAAAAAGTTTATTGTTATAATTAACAAGAATCCCATTAGAAAAAATAAAAACCAAAATAAAGTTGTTTGGTATAGATTTTTATTTTCCTGAAATAAGTAAATTTATTTTAGATTGCCATATTTTCAAAATTATTTCAATACAGATTTCTTTTAATTTTTGTCTGTCAAACATTATAATACAATTTTTTATTATAGCTGATTTCAAAAAGCCTTTTTTAACATACGTTTTAAGCAAAAAATTAAATAATATAATAGGATACACGTGGACACACGTGTATTAAAATTGGAAGAGAAGGCTACGGGCGTGGGGACACCGATTTGAATTAAACTTGTTTTGGTGAAACCAGTTCGAAAAAAATTGACCGAGGGTTATTGCCAATGCGCCTCAAGAGCCATGAAAAAAATAATTATATAATATCGGAATTTTTTTACATTATCGTACTCCGGCTTGGCTTAGTTTGTATTTAATGGTTACTATAGCAATCGATTTCTGATTTGATAAAATATATTATTTTTGGGATCAGAAAGGAGAATCGAGTGATTAAACGGAAAGTCCTGTGAAAAACCAAATGAATTGTCAGAATCAACAAAGATGCGAAAGAGCTACATGCAGCAAACAGGAATGCAGTAGCCCAATATAGGCATATATAGGAGTTTGCAAGAATGAACTAATAAAAACCGAAATGGGCCGCAGAATAATACTCCCTGACTGCGTAAACAAGACTGACTTTTATCGTGATCGGTACCTGTACTTACTAGAGAGAAAAGAGAAATACTTTATTTATCTACGCTGCCTAAATACATTAGGTTGCTATCTCACACAGCATACTTATCAATCCGTAATCGAACATATTTACATTACATATTCATGGTATAATCATAAAAAAAGATATACAATAATAGGATATAATAAACAATTTTTTTTCACCACTACAGTTTCCTTTTACAATCCATTTCGGTCTGTACAACCAATACAAATGTTTCACTCACTCCCTCTCATCTCTGCTCAATTATTCAATTCACCCTATCAACAAATTCGCTCTCCGGAATTCACCCTCCTAGATCCTCTTCAGTGGCCCGCTAAAAAAATTCGATATAAGACGGTAATGTGAGATCAGACCATCATTCATAGTCACAGCAGTAGATCAGTCTATCAAGAACAAACAACTAGATACATTTTATAAGAATAAGAATAACATATAGATTAAGAGGAAAATATAATAAAAAAAAACCGGTTACAGGAAATACTTGAATGGATAAATACGTTTAAAAAAAATAATCTTCGATCAGCCGATCTATTCGATTACCTGACATGGCCTTCATTAGCTGATATCTCACTGAGGCTGTAATCTCCCCCCCCCCTAACTAGTTTACCAAAAGTCCTCGTAAGCTTATATAGCACAATACAATAACTTATATGAAATAAAAACAATTAGGAAAAATTATTTACAATATCCTATGGACAGTAAAAAATAGGCGAACAGTCCTCATATACCTTGTACAATAGAATGACATAACAAAAAATAATAAAGTGAATATTCACAATAAATAAAATAATAAAATAAGAAATTAACTTATGCCTTCGCAACACACAAAAAAAAGAGAAAAAATATACAACCTCTATACAATTAAAAGATAAACAAAGACACAGACAAACTTATATGTACAAAAAATGATTGTTTTTGCTCGCAATGAGCATTTATAACTTTTGGGAAAGTTGACTGGTTTTAAATATGGTAAGATGAAAAATCTACACTCTCCTTTTCCTGTTAGCCAGTTCATAAAAAAACTCAAACTTGTGTCGTTGACGAGTTGACTTAAATTACACCTTGGCCAGTGAATACCTTAAGACTTAGACTTAATAAAAAAGTGACTGCAGACTCTGACAGGCTTATATAAGCCATCATAGAAACGGGCTTAGAAATTCAGCGTTCTCAGGTAATTACAGTGCACCCTCTCACCCGAGAAACAAGAAGGTGATTCTTAGTCTGTTGATTTTTTTAAATTTAATATCACTCCAATTAATTTGCTTCATTGAGAATAGCTCTGTGAATATTTGATGGCACGGAAAGTTTTTAAAAATTTATTTATTGATATTTACAAACGCATTTACATAAAATAACATTCAATAAATTTGACGTAAGATTATGATGAAGTGATTCAGCTATGTAAAGAAACTACCCATTGGTAGCACTCTAATAATAATTCTACATTAGAAAGTCTCGAAGCCGTTTTCTTTTCAGGCGCCTCGGAGGATTATCAGAAATGGAATTGTAGCAAGAAAATCGAACAACAGCAGTCCTTATTGTAACACAGATTTGCAATATTATGAAGCCAAATACCGCCATCTGGATTCGGAATCAAGAAATAAAAATGTATGCATATTCCTCATTTTTCCTTTCTCCTAAGAACATTTGTCTCAAACGGCACCTTTGGTCGTAATCATATCGCAAACTGACATACAAAATATTTAACTGCCCAGAGGACATCGGTTACGTTCTGTCAGTTAATTAATATTCAGGTCACACAGTGGGATAAAACGCCAAAAAATCATCAAATTTCGACTTCATCGAGTAACTCTAAAATATATAACCTTCATTGTCGAGTAACTAGCTAATACAAAATTGTTGATACAGTTCCCTTAGTGGAGTTATGCAGACTGTTAATTAACTGATTATTGTAAGAGAATATTTTTAGTATTTAAAAATAAAAATAATTATGAAAGAATTTTGATTTTTAAAACTAAGCGATAACTACAATGAAAAAATCCTTATTTTAAAAATTAAGGTATAATTGTCATAAACAATTGTTTATTTAAAAAAAAATTGTATATGAAAGAATATTTATTTAAAAAAATAATAATAAAAAGTATTCTAGGAATAAAGTTTAGAATTTTTTTTTAAAGAAATAAAAGTATTTTGGGATTAATTGACATGTATCCTTAATCCAACTCATCTTGAACATGTTGAAGCAGTGATTACAATTCCACTCCAAA
>NW_027115703.1:843750-856041 GCF_000696795.3 Halyomorpha halys | reverse complement strand
AACAATCCCTGATAATCCTCCGAGGCGTCTGAAAAGAAGATGGCCACGGGACCTTCTAGTTTAAATTAATGTTTTAAGTACCACCAATGGGTGGTTCCTTCCCAAGATTTTCAAGTGTATATGAAACATACTACATATTTACTTATTGTATTATTTTGTACAGTTGTAAATTAAAATAAATAAATAATCAAAAAAAAAATTGACATGTATGAAAGAATTTTTATTTTTAAAAATACTGGATAAACGTTAAATTATTGAATTATTGAATAAACGTTAAATAAAAATTATTCTATGAATGATTTTTTTTTTTGTTTTTTTATTCATGATATAATAAGATTATGGGATTACTTGTTCTGTTATCACTGCCTACTAACTATATCGTCAGAATCAATTGTCATATTGAGCTAATCTCATGGAAATTTTTATATTCTAATTTACTTTTTTTATTTAGAGATACTCCATTTTAGTCTAGTTAAAATTAACATTCTTGAAAAGCTATTCATTTTTTTTTAGCCAAATTTATTTTTAACAAAGTAAATATTTTAAGGTTTAACCGATAAAAATATATAAATATAATATAAGATAATCTTTATTTCACAGAGATACAAATGACTTTCTAAATGACACTCTTTTTTTAAAAATAAATGTTAATTATTATTTTCATAGACTGCTTATGACACTCCTGTAATATATCTTCGAGCTTAGCTCAGAATAGACTTCACACGCTCAATTTGATTCAACTAAATATTGTAATTATTGAAATATGTAAGTGTTTTGAAGCAGGGTTCGAGAAGTTGTTTTGAAATCATTTTTAATTAGCCGAGTAATAAATACATAAAAAAAAAAAAAAAAAAATGTAGCTGTTGGAAACCAGATACTTTACTTAATCTCATTTTTTTTTTCAATGCATCGTATTAATGACGGCATTTTCCTGCTTCAAAGTCTATTGATTATCCTGTTAGATTAATTTGTTTATAACGTTGGGTTACATAAATAATGTTTAGGAAGCACAGAATATATCCTTAACCCGTCAGGAGTGTCCTACTTCTTGGATATTTTTGTTATAACTAATTCACATTTATAATTTCATTATGTGTAACGGCAGTTTGAATTAATTTCTTAAATAATTAACAAATCTCCCTAATTCGCTAATTAATTTTATGAAGTAACGAATTAGGTCAAACAATCCTTCGAGGCGCCTGAAAAGAAGATGGTCTCGAGACCTGCTAATGGAAAAACTTCAATTGAATACTGCCACTGGGTAGTTTCTCTACACGCCTGTATCACTCCATAATAACGTACATCAAATTTACTAAATATATAATTGTGCAAAGATGTAAATTCCAATCAAGATGAATTAAAAAAAAATTAACAATATAATGATTTTAAATAAATTAAATGAAATACGTTTAAAAGAAAAATACTTGAGTTAATTTATATATCAGAAAATATTAATCAAACAGTGAATTTTAAAACAGACACAAGAAATGTAAACCAGAACTATGCAGGAACATTAAGGAATGATTAAATTATATGTAACTATTTATAATTAAATTTGATATGAATTTAAAGTTTTAAAATAAATAATAATTCAGACCAAAATAAAGTTTGAAATAAATCAAATACAAACAACTTGAAAACAACCTGACCTATAAGGAGGATTAGAAATATTGTATAATAAGAGAGCAAGCTTATTTATAAAAATTAATATGATTCCCACCTGAGGCAGTTAATATTTATTTTCCGACAGTCCTGAAAAATTAATCTTGACACTCCCACCTTGGTTAGTAAGTGGTGGCAACTCGAGAAGCCGCCATGGGTTGGCAGAAAGGACCACTAGGCTCACTTGCCTTACTTGTTCCCCCACCAAATACCATTACCAGTACCAGTATTTCGAGACAGCGTTGATACAATTTTTATTATTTAACTATAAAGTCAGTTTAAAAAAAAAGTGAAATAATAAATTATTCTTCTAGATGGAGGACTCTTCGAAGAAGCCCAAGAACCTAAAAGTGAATGTAGAAATGTTCAAATAGAGGATCATAAAAAAAACAACAAAGTATGTTTGTGTTGTAGTATACGTTAAACTTTTTTCTTACGTTTTAAATTATGAATTAATGAAATAAAAAAAAAAATAATAAAAAAAAAAACTAGTAAACAATAACTAAACCTAAAATATAAGAAGATGGTCAGGGTTGCGGCTTTCACCTTGGCCTTTCGCTTTAGAAAGCCCTGATGAAGCCCTGCAAAGTGGGGCGAAACGTCGGACATTAAAATAGTTATAAACTGCTATGTATCGAGGAATTAGCCATGATTTCAACAATATGTCGTTTATTAAGGTGTTTCGTCATCTGCCCCTATACCTGGTCAGGGTATCCTTCTAGGAAGCTTTTAGCATCCTCGGATATGGAAACATCTGTATTAAGTTTGTCACATTACCAGAGGCCCCTGAGAAAATTAGATTGACTAACCTTTAAGTATCGAAGCAGAAAATGGGTTAGGACGAGGGACCAGAATCAAATTAACTAGGCAGATTCTTCCTGGAGAGTCAAACTTTTTTGTTACACATCCTCGGCCCTGAGGAGGGGGACGCCTGCCTCGGGAGTCTTCGGACATCGATGACCAATCAAAGAAGAGATTTGAAAATAAGGTAACGCCCTAAAAGAGAAGTGGGAGAAAAATACAGAGAGGGAATTTACAAGAGAAGAAGAGACAGAGACTCAACAGCAAGGCTGAGACGGAGGAGGACCTCGTCAGCAGGCAGACTCTACAGGAAGGGCTAGACGGAGGGAGGCTCAAGAGGAAGGCTGAGACGAGTGAGGACTGTCAGGAGGACAGTCAGCAGGATGCGCTTCGACCAAACGGAGGCCAGGAAACCTGGACATCCCTGATGAAACAGAAGACCCCTACGGCCCTACATCCCACGGCATCAGCAGCTATAAGTATAAATTAACCAATAAGTAATCATGTAATAATTTATATTTTATGGCAACCTTTATCTGAATCATTTTAATCATCATAAAAAATTGTAAATAAATAGTTAATTTCTTTATGTATTTCATATACTATTATATATCCCAATATACCACTCTTTATTATCCTCTATAATTAATGGTAAGAACATCTTATAAATATAAAGGTATTTAATTGGTAAACTGGTAAACACACAAACAGCCTTTGGAAAGGAATCCAATTATAATAATAGCTTTTTAGGACTCAATTCATAATCAATTAATTAATTCATTTTTGGATAATTACCTTCAGCGATTATCCTGGCATCCCAAGTAAATCTGCTACTAGAACATAGCAAAACTATTTGTTCTTTTTTTTACCGCAACCTTGACCAGCTTCTTATATTTAAATTTTTACGGTCAACTATATATACATATATAAATAACTAAAACTATTTCTGATTTTTAAAAATTTAAAAAAAGGCTCAAGTATAACTTTTGGTAAAAAAAACTCAAATTTGTTAACTTACGAAAAAATGCTGTTACCATTATTTTTTAATGTAAATTTTGTAGATACAACATTGATTTTTCGATGAAGAAGATGAAAAACTTGTAATGGATCATGGAAAATAGATATTTACCAAAATAATAAATATACCAAAACAGAAGTTTCGTAATTAAACTATAATTCAATTTCGGATGAATCTCTGAGGATATTAGTATACATATAGTATTTCTATACAGAGTCAGTATTTCTACGTTCTACCTCTTACTTCTGCAAATCGGCATTTCAGGCAGAGGTGTGATGAAAACCAAACACCGAATCAGGTTAGTGGAATAAAAATTTACGATTAAAACTTTCTAGATTTGCTCATGATTTGATAAACAACTAACATTGCATTAAATTTTGTTGCGCAATTTAGTTTAATTAATGATTTAATATAAAAAAAAAAATCTGGAATGTTCTCTCACATGACTTTCCTTATCGCTACGCTTTCGCTAATATTAGTAAGATTGTTTCAATTTTTATTAATTCACTATTTTTGCTTCCTTATTCCCAAAGAAATTGAAGCTTCGTATAATCGAAAATTTCCCCTCGCATTTTACGTTTTGGGCATCAAAAAACATTTAATCCTAAATCTGTCAGTTTATCATAGGGCATGTTTAATCGAACCATCAATCCGATTTTAATGAAACTTTCAGGGTTCATGCAACTTGGTACAAAGGTATCCCTAACGGTGCTCGTATCACAAAACACTCACTTAAAATTCTACATACATCACCAAATTTTATGTAGACTGATTGACTCGTGTAGAAGTTATCAGTATTTTTTTTTTTTTGTGATTTTGTAAAATATAGATTTGATAATATTGTTAAGTGAATATATAATTAAAAGACAGCAAAAGGACGGCCACAAAGGTTGCCGACACACACAAACAGACTCGAATGAGGATTACTAACTTACAGACTATAGACTTTACGAAATCCAATGAGTCCATTATCTGACTGCAGACTCATCCCATATTCCATTTTTCAGGCGAATCCTTTTTTTCATACCCCTCTTAAAATGCATTTGAAATACAGTATAAGAGATAATTATAGTTATCAACCCACTATTTATGAAACTCCTTGCGGCTTAGAAAAAAAAATATTAAAAGTTTTGTAATTTAATAGCAATGCAACAAAATAGGTTGATTTGACTGAAATTAATGACCTGAGCAGAATAGTCTGCGAAAAGTTTTTAAATTTCTGGATATGAGGTATAAAGTTATATTTAAGGTATAATTTATTAGTAATAATGTTGTTTGTTAAAAATTAATGTATAATAAAAGCTGTTTTTTAATAGATTGTCCTTGAGGATGGCCGAGTTGGCCAAAACGTTGTGTTATATAAATAATAAAGAGTATTTCCAGACTTAGGGACGTGGCGGCCGTGCGGGTTAGGGCGCAGGTATCAGTGAGCTCGGTCCGGAGCGAAATAAAGGCAGTTGTTATCTCCCCCCAATTTTCGTTTGCTTTAATAAAAACTAGGTATAATTACTAGTCAAAATTATGATTTTGCTAAGTATAGGTAGGGGAAATAAAAAATGGCCGCTGTTTCAAAACCTTAAAAAAAACCACTAATTTTTCATTCGGAGCTCTATATTTTAAAAACTACCAACACTAGAAAATCTAAGAGAATATTATTTAAAGAAGAGTAAATTTTCTGAAGTATTAGCCCTAATAGAGCTATTTACGTCCAATAGTTCTCGAGATATAGCTTTTTAAAAAGCAAAATTTCTTAAAAATCTACTGAAAGATTAGTAGTTAGTTAATTTATTTTGAGACACATTAAAGCTAGTTTAATGGACTATAAAGAAGTTTATGACCTTTACTTTCGTAGGAATAGTAGTTTTCATGATATTTGCTAAAATAAATTGATTTATAGTTGTTCGGACAATAAGTTTGATTTATGAAAAACTTTATTTCTGAAACTATTGGAAGTACAGATGTTTGCCAGCGTTCAAATTAAAGCTAGTTTAATTTACTACAACATAGTTAATTATGTTTATCTTCGTAGGAGTAGTAGTTTTTATATTTGACAAAATAAACTCACAAAATGTTAATTTCTAGTTGTATAAACTAGTTCGTATAAAATGTTGAATTTTTGAAAAAATATACCTCTAGATCCATAAGACTCAAAATAAAGGAAATTTAACTTACTATAAAGTAGTTTATGACACTTATCTTCGTAGGGGTAGTAGTTTTTATAATATTCACATATGAATATAAATTTGGCAAATGAAAATTTGTCCGAAGAAACATATAAACTACTACTCCAACGAAGAACAAGTCATAAACTACTTTATAGTTCATTAACCCAGCTTTAATTTGAGTGCTAATAGACATCTGTACCTCAAATGGTTTTTGAGATATAGATTTTGCAAAATAAATTCAATAACTACTGATCCCATACAACATTTTCATGAAATATTGCTTTTTAAAAAGATATATCTCGAAAACTATTTAACGTAAATAACTCTATTAGGGCTCATATTTTAGCAAATTTATTCTTCTTTAAATGACGTTCTCTTAGGTTTTCTTGTGTTGTTCCTACTTTTTGTGATATAGAGCTCCGAATGAAAAATTAGTTTTTTTATCACTTTGAAACAGCCACCATTTTTTATTCCCTCTACCTATACTTGGCAGACTCATCAATTTGGCTATTAATTATACATAGTTTTCATTAAAGTAATCAAAAATGGGGTGAGATAACTTCTTTTTTTTTCTCCTCTTGGGCTCTTGTACTATTGTGGGTTCGATTCCCACCTGGAGCAGTTATTCATTTTTCGGCGGTCTTGATGATTGAATCTTGACACTCTCACCTTGGTTAGTACGCGGCGGCAACTTAGGTACCCGCCAGGAGTTGGCAAAAAGGACCACTAGGCCCACTTGCCGGACTTGTTCCCCCCACAAAATACCAGTACCAGTACCATTATTTCGAGGCTTAGCGTAGATACAATTTTTGTATTTAAACTATAAAGCTAGTATCAAAAAATGTGAAATAATAAATTATTCTTCTAGTTGGAGGGCTCTTCGAAGAAGCCCAAGACCCTAAAAGTGAATGTAGAAATGACCAAATAGAGGATTATAGGAAAAAAAAATTGTAACATGGGTTTGATAAATCGATTGATGGTACTAGTGTAAAAATTAGGCTCCAGCTACTGGAAATTCAAATATTGTAATACTATTATCATTACTTCTTAAATGAGATCGCTGTAGTCGACTTTCACTTGCTTCGTTCTGTTGAAAGGGGAAGAAACCAGTAATTCCTTTTCAGTGTTGGTTGAGGCTTTCCTGCTAGTACAAGAGCCGAGAAGAGAAATAAGTCATTATTTTCACCCTAATACTATGACGATTCTTACAGTACAAGAACCGAGATGAAAAAACAGTTATTTCAAACCAATTTTTGATTAGTTTAATAAAAACTATGAATAATTACTAGTCAAAATTAATGAGTGTCAAGTATAGGTTTGGGGGAATAAAAAATGACGGCTGTTTCAAAACGTTGAAAAAAAAACTTATTTTTCATTCGGAGCTCTATATCTTCAAAACATCCTTCAGCACTCGAAAACCTAATAGTTCATTAAAAGGAGAGTTACTCAATATGAAGCTAGTTTGACATACTCTAAAGTAATTTATAACTCTTATTATTAGGAGTAGTAGTTATCATGATATTTGCTAAAATAAATTGTTTTCTTAAATCTGACAAAATTTCATATGCAAAATTAATATCACATGCGGATTTCATAAAAGCTATTACCCCTACGAAATATCGTGGACTTCTATACAGTATGTTAAACAGTAACACTGTATACTGTGTGAAACATAATTTGTATATAAATTATTTTATTTAAACAAAAATGTCAGTCTCAAGCAAGTGAAAAAATGGTATAAATTATATAAAGAATATAATTAATGAAATAGTGAAATTTAAAAAAAATCTGTTTGTTTATTAATCAGTCTCATGCCTCACAAGGAAAAGGCTTTTAGTTATATTTTATGGAAATAAAGCTTTTACTATTATTATCATTTATTTAAGTTAAACAACAAACCGACGTGGCAAAAAGCAATATTCACATTAATGGGTGTTACGGCGGGTAGGGGTTCAAAAGGAACCTTTACTAGCCCAACCGTGAAAAGAAAAGAAATGGTCGAATTTTGTTATTTTTGTATTTTTAAATAAGTAAACATAATAAAGAATAGAAAAACAAAATATACAAGCTAGAAAAAAAAGAAAGATTAAAACTATTACAAAACTAAATTAATTGAACTAAAGGAAAAAAAAGTCTTATTTCACCGGTGATTGGTGGGGCCCCGGTTGTGGATATTCTCGTGGAAGTAGATCGATGAAAGGGACGTACATCCGCCCGCCTCTTGGAGGATGAGTTGAAGAAGTTCGCCCGCCGTGCGTAGATGATTTAGCTGGCGAAGATGGCCAGAATGCTGGTAACTACGAGTGCGTAGATAAAGGAGACGATATGTCTATGCGGTGAGACGTTAAGAAGTTGTCTGTCTATTTTTTAGTTTAAAAAACAAAAGAAAGAAGTTGTTTTGTTTTTGACGTTAATAAAAATCACATGTTTCAATAATTGATTTGTGAACCATATGTTGGCCTCAATATACCGCCCGCCTAAAATTTGTTAAAAATTTTAAATTGACACTGACGGGATTAAGGAGAACTAGTTTGATCTCTGGTTTTCAACTATGCAGGTACTGTCAGTAATAAGGGGTGCTTCACTAGTTCCGACGGTTGAAGTCCTTCAGCTGCAGAGTACAGTCCTGCAGTATGCAATATGGTGAGCGTGCGTGGTGAGCCACGAAAAACGAGCTTCACAGTTCCAGTCGGGATGACTGTGGCAGGATTTCAACAAGCGTCATAGTAAAAGAGCACACCATTCCGCCCGCTTAAAATTTTAAAGTTATCAGAGGGAATGCTGCCCAGAGAAGGCCGTTGAAATCTTGGAAAAGCGCGAAGGGTAAGACCAAGGTATGAAGAGGATATGTGAATAACAGAAGCGTGACTCAAGTAGTTGGAATGACGACAGTAAAGAACAGAAGACAGATTAATTTTATGAGATGTATGGTGCGTATGGAAAGTAATATTGTTGTGGGGTATCTGAGACGAAAGTATGATGAAAGAAAATAAATAGACCTTTTGAAGGGGTACACAAGAATATTATGGGAAACTTTATTTCGATGAACATTGCAACCTTCGCATAACCACTTCGGAAAATTATCGGCTTCCTACGTTCCCCTGGTTATGATGACGAGTTGGGTGGTTGCAATGGCTGATAAGCAATGTGTTCGCCACCTAATCGAAGGAAATATATGATTTTACTTTTCAGCTGCAGGGCCTCTTCAAGAGTTACGTAGCGAACAGGAGGAAGGCGGTAATTGATTGAGTACCTCTTGGAGGTTAGGAGCGGCAGTGCATCATCTCGTGGACGATGAAGTCCTAACGCAATTTCGTTTGTATGGTGAGGATCTGATGCAGCTAGGCGTCTAGGTCTATGAGTTTTGAATTCAGAAACACTAATGAGGAGAAGTTTTTGATCACTGAGTAGGGACCTCTTGGGGTCGAGACGTAAAGAACCATTTTGTAGAAATGTAACATCTAACGAAATGTAGTTACATTTATTAAGATCAGGTGAAGCCGAACGATCTGATCTCAAGGGATCAAGTTCATGGAGCACGGAGGGACCAAGCGAACTGCCTGGAGACCTTAAAGAAGAGGGTAAGTGCTGTGAGTGATTTTGCATGAAGGTGACATTGAACGAAATGTCTTATGACATTAGCTTTATTAGTGTTTAGTGGAGTAGGCAGTTTAGATCTTGGGATTTCAGGCTGAGACAGGCGGGTAGGTTCAGGTTGACCACCAATTGGGGACCTCTTGGAGGTGCGCCGCAATTGTGAGGGAAATGGAGGAAGATTATTTACCAGCGAAATGTTGCTAGCGTAACTAGAATCTGAAGCAGCTGGGCGTTTTGATCCTGGAGTTTCATCTTGGACGAACATATTTTCTAACGAAATGTCGTTAGATTTATTAGGATCAGATGTAGCGGAACGATCTGACCTTATTGATTCAGGCTCTTGGAGCCCAGTAGGACTATGAGGACTGCTAGGAGACCCCAAAGAAGAGGGTAGCTGTTGAGAGTTAGTTTTTATGGAGGTAACTTCCAACGAAATGTCAATAAGTGGCTCTGGCACAGCTGAACAGACAGAATAATTTCTGTGGAAGATTGAGGAAAGATTGATTTGTGATACCGAGTGAAGATAATTGATATGAGCCTTTAAGGCTCTAGAGGCAAGAGGACCCACAGGAGTGGAGTTCATGTAATGTTCATAGATGGCAAGACCTTCATAATAATATTCCTGCACGGATTTAAAGAGGGAAAGATCTTCTTTGGTTGGAAAGAGGTCTGAAACATTTGATTCGAAGCACAGGTCTTTAAGGGAATCGTAGGTCTCGCAAAAGGAAGTGTAACAAGGTCTCAGTTCTGAGTACATACCTTTGAATAAGAATAATTTTTCAGGGTCTTTTGCAATACCTTGCCCTTGAGAAGTACATGTTTTAATCTGGAATAAATATAAATTTAATTTCTCTTTAAGTTTTTCAAATTGAATTTTGATATCCCCTGGTATGACCATTTTTATTTTAGAGGTGAATGAAAAAAGAAACTGAAAGATAATAAGTGAAGAAAGAGAACGAAATGGCGGAATGGAGTACCTTACAAAATATTTTTTTTTCTATAAAAAATAACTTAGAAAAAGATGAAATAAAATGTAGATTAACAAAATTCGACAACCGGAGGACCATGAGAAAAAAAAATTAATAAGAAAACTATCTGGCCCGGAGGACCAAATGTTACGGCGGGTAGGGGTTCAAAAGGAACCTTTACTAGCCCAACCGTGAAAAGAAAAGAAATGGTAGAATTTTGTTATTTTTGTATTTTTAAATAAGTAAACATAATAAAGAATAGAAAAACAAAATATACAAGCTAGAAAAAAAAGAAAGATTAAAACTATTACAAAACTAAATTAATTGAACTAAAGGAAAAAAAAGTCTTATTTCACCGGTGAATGGTGGGGCCCCGGTTGTGGTTATTCTGAGTGGATATTCTCATGGAAGTAAATCGACGAAAGGGACGTACGTTCGCCCGCCTTGTCCTCTTGGAGGATGAGTTGAAGAAGTCCGCCCGCAGTGCGTAGATGATTTAGCTGGCGAAGATGGCCGGAATGCTGGTAACTACGAGATCGTAGTGAGGAGATAAAGGAGACGATATGTCTATGCGGTGAAACGTTAAGAAGTTGTCTGTCTATTTTTTAGTTTAAAAAACAAAAGAAAGAAGTTGTTTTGTTTTTGACGTTAATAAAAATCACATGTTTCAATAATTGATTTGTGAACCATATGTTGGCCGCAACAATGGGCTTATTTTAAAAAGTTTCTTAACAAATCAGTATGTTTAATAGTATTTAATGAAAAAAAAAAAACAGAGCACACCAGCCTAAGCCAACAGTTCTCAAAATTTTTCAGAAGCCTTGTTGAGCAAATTAGATTTTGTCGCACCGTTTTTGGGCTAAAAACATTTTGTGGCGTTCTTCCTGAGCTAGTACAAATAGTACAAGAGCCGGGAAGAAAAAAAGGCAGTTATTTCACCCCAATTTTTGATTACTTTAAGGAAAGCTTTTTATAATTACTTAAAATTCTAAAATTGATGAGTCTCTCTCCCAAGTATACGTTGGGGGAATACAAAATTATTTTTCAAAAAGTTAAAAATAATTAATTTTTCATTCGGATCTCTATACCGTTAAAACTACCAACAATAATAGAAAATTTAAGAGAACAACATTTAAAGTACAGTAAAATTGCAAAAATGTAAGGCCTAATAGAGCAATTTACGTTCAAAAGTTTTCGAGATATAGATTTTTAAAAACAACATTCCATAAAAATGTTGTACAGTACTGAAAGTTTAGAATCTAGTGAATTTATTTTGAAAAATCTATATCTCAAAAACTATTTGATGTACAGATGTATATTAGCATTCAAATTAAAGCTAGTTTAATGGGCTATAAATTAGTTTATGACGTTTGATATTTTAATTTTTTTGTTTGGCTCTGCCTTTCGCTTAGACCACTACAGAGTACGGCACATCCAGTTTGGGTACCACCGGCGTAAAGGATATATCTATTTTTTTGTTGGTATAGGTAGTTTAGCATAATTACGATAATACAATTGAATAATTATATACTAGTTTCCATCCTATGTTAGCCTGTATATAAATGGGAAGAGGAGAGAAGTATTAACCATTGAGAAAAAATTCAGAACAAAATATTTGGTTCTTTATTCCATTTCTTTCAAGGAATTGAATTCGATGACAATTAAGATAGTAATGGTTCAGATTGTTAAAGTTTATTAAACTTATAAAATGGAATTGAATTCGATGACAATTGAGATAGTAATGGTTCAGATTGTTTAAGGTTATTAAACTTATAAAATACCATATTGCCTAATTAAGGAAGTTATTTACATTTTTATTTTTAAGCAACGCCAATTTTGGGCTGGTATTGATTATAATTTTTTGATCCATCTCCTTTAATAAACCTATTCTAAACAACCTCCTAATAAAATTAGAACAATGAACCTGCCTTCATGGTTATCAAGATCCATTAATTAGATGAAATATGAAAGTTCCCTAGGTTAACCACTATCAATCCCTATATCACCATTCTATTATAGCTACCAAAATGTAACCACTTCTGAGGTGAAGATAAATACAACAGTAAAAAAAAAAATAAAA
>NW_027115703.1:835655-843700 GCF_000696795.3 Halyomorpha halys | reverse complement strand
CACACACAAGACTGAAACGACAAGAAACTGCTCGTAGATTCCGACTATTGCAACATTTACTAGACAAACGGTCTAAATTGCCAATCCATTAAAAAAAAGACTGATCTACAAGACTATTATAAGACCTATCTGGACATACGGAGTTGAGCTTTGGGGCTCCACTAAACCATCAAATTCCTCCAGAATCCATTCCTTCGTAAAATCCTTAATGCTCCTTACTTTGTCACAAATCAAGTCATCCATCAGGACCTTAATATTCCATATGTTGCCGATTTGGCCAGAACCAGATACCGTTCCTTCCATAAGAAACTTCTCAACCACCCAAATCCACTTGTTTCTAACCTGGCTTCTCCTTCATTAGCTAATAATCCTCCTAGGCGTCTGAAAAGAAGATGGCCTCGAGATCTTCTTCTCTAGAAATGTTATTGGAGTTCTCTCAGTGGGTAGATTCTCCACATGTTTTTATCATGTTACTATGTCACCTACAGAAAATTTACTTGTTGTATATATGTGTATACAGTTGTAAATATCAATAAATAAATTATTAAAAAAA
Organism: Halyomorpha halys; assembly: GCF_000696795.3. Lineage (NCBI taxonomy): Eukaryota > Metazoa > Arthropoda > Insecta > Hemiptera > Pentatomidae > Halyomorpha > Halyomorpha halys. The sequence goes on along the minus strand of NW_027115703.1, from coordinate 843,147 downwards.
AAAAATTAAGTTATGTGCTTACTTTTTCTTCATTATTTGATTCTAGAATGCTGTCGCCATTTTCACTCTCAGAACAATCAGTAGATATATGGTCCGACACTTACAAATAAAGTAAGTGACAATGTCTTTACTGAAAAATATTTCGCGACTGTTTCAAAACGTTAAACGAAATATTTTTTATTTAGAGCTTAAAATCTTTAAATCTACCATAAACCCTAGAAAATGTAGGAGAACATCATTTGAAGTAGATTAAATTTGCTAAAATATGAGCCCTAATAGACATATGTTCAATTTTAATAGCCATATTGAGGTTGCTCGTGAGATTATAAAATGCAACATTTCGTAAAGAATGTACTGAAAAATCGGTTGTGAGTGAATTAATTTTGAGAAATCTATATCTCAGAAACTATTCAACATACATATGTCTATTAGCACTCAGATTAAACCTAGTCTAATGCTCTATAAAGTAGTTTATAATGTTTATCTTCGTAGAGGTAATAGTTTTCATGATATTTGACTAACTAAATTCACAACATGTTGATTTCTAGTTGTTCGGACAAAACTTTTTATTTATAAAAAAATATAATTCAGGAATCATAAGACGTACAGATGTCTGCTAGCATTCACATTTTAAAGCTAGTTAAATATACTAAATAATAGTTTATAACGTTTATCTCCGTAGTTTTTATGATATTTTCAAAAAATTCAAATAAAAAACTTAAAATTAACATTGTGTGAATTTATTTTAGAAAATATAAAAACTACTTAAACTTAAATATTTCATTTGATACATCTATTTTCTTTTTAATTTGTTTTTCCATAAGTTTACTTCTAAATACTTATGATTAAACTACAATATTCATATTTCTTTATTCATTTTAGGTCATATAACTTTATATTTTATTTTTTAAAACCTGTTATTTCACCTATTTATTTAATTACCTACATATATGTTTTATTTCCCAATTTTCTCATCGCTTAATTTTAAATAATTTTATACATATTTCCTAATTAGATTTTCATATTTATTTTATTATTTGTGCTTTCCTCTTACTTTTTAAGTAAAGTAATTATTATTACTTTTTTCATACAGACTTTATCTTCTTGTAATACTTGGACTTTACGTTTCCTTTAATACTGTTTTGTAATTATAATGTTAGTTTTTTTTTATTTTCTAATTATTCCCGTTTGGAAAATCCATTTGTAGCAGTGGCTTTGGCATAACTATTTATGGTTATTAGCAGTCAGTCAGGCTTATTTCTGACATATGACGCTGCACCAGAAGTATGATTGAAATTTTGCAGGACAAGGAAAATAAAAATAATTCCTATTTGTCTTAATAGTATGGCCCATAGATTAGTTTTATTCTTCTATGATAGTAGTTTATAGGCATTATGGGTTACTCTTAAGGCATGTAAATTCATAAAATAATAAATACCTCACAAGTGACGGCTGAACCCGCCCCAATATGACCCTCAGGAAGCGACTGGGTCCTATCGGACTATATCTAACCTATATCGGACCTATATCGGACTATATCGGACCTATATCGGACCTATATCACTTTTGAAATATTTAAAACGCGAAGAAATTGTTAAATCGAGCAATATTTAAATTACGCCTGAAATTGGAATACGATGTGGTTACACCTCATTGTTCTTCTGGAAATACTTCACACATTTTACATTTATGTCGAATCGGAGTAAGTAAAACAAGAAATGATAAGAAGGGAACGTTATGAAAAAGTTTACATGGACAAAATAATATGAAAGTAAAAGAAAACAAGTAAAGATATGAAGAAAACGTCATGAGAAGGTTTACTTATATAAAACGATTTGACAAAACATGTATGTTTTCTTCATGAGAATTAGAGAAAAAATGGTATTCAAATTATTTAAGGCTCATAACAGGGTTTGTGGAAGAATGTAATCAACGAATTCATTCCTTTTGATAAAAATTCAATTCAACTTTTGGGTATGACAATGACGAAAAGAGTGTTAAGGTAGTTGTCAAAAGAAATAAATAATTATCGGTGTAAAATGACACAAAAACATTTACATAAATGTATTACATAAATACATAAAGCTCAGAATGATTTTTTTTTTGACGTTTTGACAGCCGCCTTTTTTTATTCCCCTTACCTACACTTGGCAGACTCAAAAATTTGACTAGTAATTATACCTAGTTTTCATTAGAGTAATCAAAAATTGGGGTGAGGTAACTGCTTTTTTTTCTTCCTGGCTCTTGTACTATATAGAGTTCATCAAGATGGCTAGAATCCGATGGCTTGGACATTCGAATAGAATAACTGAGGAACGGTTACCAAGAAGACTGCTGTATCAATTGTAAGAAGGAAGACCACCTTTGTTGGAGGAAGGGTCTGCCAGGACTGTAGAGTTATTTTATAAATAAAAGTAACTAAAAAAAAGTTTATTATAATTAAATAAACTATTATAACAACTTTATTATAGATATTTTTAATTATTGAATGACAACTTAGATGATTGAGGAAAAAATTATTATTTCATTGAACTTTATTTAAAATAAACTACATAATAATACTTTTTTAAATTTTATTTATACGGTTGTATTCTATATACTTATGTACTCATGTTTTGCGAAGTTTTGGCCGTTTCTACTTGCCCTTTTGAAACATAGTTTTTCTAGAACCCAGTCGCATTATTGTTATTTTCGTAAATACTTTCTATTGCTATTGTTATTAGCTATTCCTTTATACTAGATTATTATTTTTTTATTTTATTTTTAATATACAGAAAAGCCTTATGTGGATTGTCAATTGTAAACTGAATTCAAAATTGATAAAAGGGAAAGAATTGGCTATCTATAATAATATTTTCTCCTCAAACCTCAAGAAAATGCCCTAGTATTAATGAATATCTGGGAAAAAGAAAAAAAATAGTTCTATAAATATTTTCAGGAGCAGTACTTATAAAGGCATGTAATTGTAATAAAGTGACTGAGTCGCAGTAGAAAAAAAGTATCAAAATGGCTATTGGAAAGGCCGAAACGTTGCTAAAATGCGGAAAATAAAGCTTTTATCGGTTCTCTTTCATCCATGATGACCTTTTTTCAACCCATTTAACAATTAACAATCTACATATAATGTTAAATTACAAGAAAAAATAACCAAGTATAAAAGAACAGTTAGGTAAAAGAAAAATAAATTAAATATTTTCAGGAAAAATATTTATGGAAACTTATTATAAAAATTTGAATTGGGTGTAGAATAATAAAGCTTGAAAATGGCCGATGGAAAGTACTGAAACCTTCTAAAAATGTAAAGAATATACAAATGTATACAATACATCTTTTACAAATAAAATGTTAAAAAGTATTATTATCACATAATTACATTTTAATTAATGAGTTAATGTGGTCATAAGGATTTTTTCTTAATAATTTTGATTAAAATAAATTCTAGCAAATCCCATAAAATCATCTTTATCCTTCGTCGTAGTCCTAGGACAGTCTTGTCCTACAGTATCCTTTAATAATGTTGCTCTTACCCCTGTCGAAAAGATCCGCTACCTTGAACTACAACTGGATAAACAACTAACCTGGAATCCTCACATTAGACTGAAAAGACAGGAAACTGCATGTCGATTTCGACTATTACAGCACTTACTAGACAAACAGTCTAAACTTCCAACTCTTTAAAAAAGACTGATCTACATGACTGTAATAAGGCTAATCTGGACATATGAAGATGAGATTTGGGGCTCCACTAAATCTTTGAATTCCTCTCGTGTAAAATCCTTACAATCCAAAATCCTTCGTAAAATTCTCAATGCTCCTTACTTTGTCTCAAATAAAATCATACATTAATGTTCCATATGTAATGAATCTAGCCCGAAGCAGGGGTATCATTTCTTCCATTAAAACCCCCCAACCTCCCAACCACCCAACCCAATAGTTTCTAACCTTGCCTCATCTTACCTTCCTGACAGTCCTCCGAGACGCCTGTAAAGTTGGCCACTAAACTTACTATGTAAATACGTTATGGGAGTGCTACCAATTCGTAGTTTCTCAACAGGCCTGTATCACTCTATTATAGACTCACATCAAATTTACTGGATATATCATTGGGTACAGTTGTAAATTTCAATAAAGACATAAGAAAAAAAAATATTTTGATTGATATTCAATAATTTAATAATTTAAATAAACAATACATAAACACACAATAATATGAACACACAAGGTATTTAAGAGACCTTATAAAGAATAGCTCAGTGTGCTACTAACTCCAAGAGTCGAGGTTGCGTCAGATAATTATTAATTCTGTTACTGTAGACGTTAGTCAACCCTGTGAGCTCCTCCATAAAGTGGGTAACCTTAACTGGGGAAAATCTGGTGATCGAGCGCGATTCTGACCGAATAACCTCCTTGCGCAGCCGTTGGACAAGTAAGACTACTTACTTACAATGTAATGAACCTCTGACCTTTTATGAGTTATAGTGGTTTAGATTTATTTATATTTGTTCTTGAGTCAGGATTGTACATTTGATAGTCCTTTCTTATATGTGTGATTTATCAGAAGATGATCAAGAAATAAATAATGATATATTGAATTTTCTTCATAAATTGCTGAATTTATCCTTAACTTTATGGAAGATTATTTATTTCTGTTTTAGTGGTTCTTATATAACATTATGGGGTCGTCAATTTTTTTTTAATTTTAAGTTTTAATATTTTAAATAGAAACCTATGTATGTTAATAGCCAATTAAATATTTCACTAGCATTGGACAAATGATTGTTTTATTTAATTAACAGTAAACAAATGAAAGAAATAGCTTTTGAAACGTAATATATTGAACTATAATGTGGTTAAGAAATGAGATTAGCTATAGTTCTCTCTTAAACTCGTAAAAGTTTTCCTTCGACTCTAGAACTCTGGAGGTGTATTCTTATGATTAAAAAAATATTAGTAGAATTCGGTTAATAATTTGATAAAGATAAAAGTGACCATATATAAAAAAGTTTAATGTAATATTATCATAGCTGATGTAGGCTATATTGGTTAACCATATTGGTTAATGAACTAATAATACAATAAATAGTCATAAATGATATCCAATCTGTCAATTACTTGATGACACCGACCAGACCTTTCTCACACTTACTCTCGAATGACCCTAAGAACAGCGTTCTGTAGAAGTAGTAGAGGTTGCCGATGACAGGGAAACCCAACAGCCCAGGATAGGAATAGAGCTTCCGTACTCGAAGCCACAGTACCACACCCAAGAGGAGGTGAGCCAGCACAACTGTCAGAGCAGCAGTTACAATCATCTCCATCTTCCTATAAACAAGAGCAATTCATCCATTATTTCATTTAAATTATGATTCACCATTATTGGTATGAGTGTATATATTCATGTTGAGTGACAATTTAACGTACATTATGCCGAAATGTATGTGATAAATTGATTTATTTCTAGACAACTATATAATTTATGGGGCCAAGAAGATACGAAGGATGGGACTCCGTGAAGTAGCACTTGGTTGGAAGTCCGATTGGACGCGAATGAACGAATGAGCAACCCTGCTAGTGGAGTAAGGAGTGGGGAACAGCAGCGCGGTGCGGGGCCAGTGGCATTTTTAAGAAACAAAAGAGAATGTTTTGATTATTTTTTACCAAAATTATAGTTTTAATTTTCTAATTTTATTGTTTAACTTAAATAATTATTTAGCTAATTTTATCAAACCTGAAAAAAACGACGTAAATTAGGAATTCATTTTAGTAATAAATATTTTGAATTTATAAAATCAATTCTCTTTTTTTGATAGTGAAAAAAATCATAAACTATAGAAGTATACCTGTAAATTTTTCTTTTTGTTCAGATCATCATAAGAATAATACGAGTATTTAGTAATATTTATTTATGTATACAGTAATACTAAATAGGAATCCGACCATTTTCTTCTTATTCAAATTTATTTTTGTACTACTCTAATGTGAGCATTTTTTATTTTATAATCAGATAATAATCTTTTAGTACAATGGGAACTATTTTTATTTTTATATTTTATTTTATTTGTTTTCTTGTTTTACATAAACATACTCGTTACCTCACGACTTATCAATTTCTTTATGACAATATTAACAATAAACAAAGTTGTTATTTGTTCTTAATATCTCAGAAAATTCTTAAATACTAATTAAAAAAAAAATCGAACTATTGTTTTTAATCAAAGTTTTATTTTAGAACAGTGGTTAAACAATACCAGTGATTTTTTCAATATTACGCCCAACCACCAGATTTTCCCCATAACTAAGTGTACAAACTTTATGAGGCTGCGTAGGCACCAGGAGGGCTCCAAAATCCACAGAGTTGACTCATGGTTACAGAGTAACAGAAAGTTATTATCTGTCACAGGCAGATTCGAACTTGGGTCCTTAGAGTTAGTCCCACAGTGCCTTAACACTTTGCCACAGCGCTCCCTCGAAATAATACAAAATAATAATGATAATGGACTCAAATGTTATTATAATTTATCTTAAAATCGATAGAATTTTCGGTTTCTGCGTCTTAAGAATCATATAAGAGGACCCTGATATATTAGCCATCAGAAAAGTTAAAATAAATTGATACGAGATCTTAAAATCGATAGCATTTTCTTTTTCTACTCGTCTGAAAATTTGTAATAGGACCTTCCTAAACAAGACATCGAAAATGATAAGAAATGTGCGAATTAAAAAAAAATCTAATTGTTATTCGAATAATATTGTAGTCCAATACAATATTATTCGAATAATTTTGTATTCGACTAATTTTTTATTCGATTGAAATAGTATTCCAAATATTCGAATCCAAAAGTATTTGAATTGTTTATTCGTATTTTTATTAGAATGAAAATGTAATCGTCTATCGTCAATCGAATACAAACTTCGAATAAAAATTTATTCGTCTTGTCAATCGAATACTTTTCGCCGAACTCTGATTAGGAGTCTCCGTTATTTGTTTTTTCATTATCACTGTCTACTTTAGAATTTAAATTAAGTTAGATTATTTCAAGTAAATTACAATGGCGCTTATTCATCCCTATTCCGTCAGTCTGCTGGTGTACCTCAGGGTAGTATCCTTGGTCCTATCGTTTATACAGTTTTCACAGCTGGCATTCTAACCCATCCTAACACAATCCTCACCACGTATGCCGATGACACATGTCTATTGTCAGTGAACAATGATCCTTACATTGTATCCCAAACCCTCCAATACCATATCACCACCCTTGAAGAATGGTGCCAAAACTGGAGGATTAAAATAAATTCCAATAAATCCCACCAAATCACATTTACTCTCCGTCGTAAACCTCTGCCCTCCTGTCCTACAGTATCCTTTCTAAATACTCCACTAACGCTTGTTGAACAGATTCGATACTTAGGACTCCATGTTGACAAGAGACTTACTTGGAATCCACACACAAGACTGAAACGACAAGAAACTGCTCGTAGATTCCGACTATTG
>NW_027115703.1:825805-835605 GCF_000696795.3 Halyomorpha halys | reverse complement strand
GATGCGTTGGTATCTTTTGAGCTCTGCTCTACCCCTAACACGTGGGGGATAGAGTGGGGTCAGGGATCCTCAGGTCGATTGTGTAAATATTGTATATATTATTTTATCATTATGTTATTTTATTTATTAATTTTTCATACAGATAGTTTGATTATGTTCATCTTGTCTATTCTTTTGTTTGTATATATTTTAAGAGAGTTTTTTTTTCAATTTATTTTATTTATTTATTTATGTTAGTATGTATGAGATCATTCATTACTATTACCTATTTCTCACAACTGTGTGGCATTTTGTAATATCTATCAATAAATAATGCATATTTTTCATTAAAGTGATAAAAAATCAAGATGTTGTTTTTTTCTACCCTTGGGCTCTTATACTTATATAACCGAGATTAATCTTAAAAATAAGTTTCTTGTACACTTGACAGGAATACACATTTCTGTCGGTCCTAAAACTCCTATTAGAGCACTAATTAATTTAATAGACTGACAGGGTTTTTTTCTCTTTTAAACGGTTTTCAATTAAAAGATTAAGTAGTATTGTGGCATACCGTAAACAGTCATAAACCAAAACCTGACCTTTTTTTTAAATTTGGCCAAAACTGAGATATGATATTAAATGCGAGTCAACACATAACAGGGGAGCACATTTCTTCGGTATTAAAACTCTCACCATTTAGTTAATTAATTTAATTAGTCACAAACGTTTTATATATTTTTTAATTATATTTTTTCGCCTACAATTCCTAAAGAGTGCATCCTAGCGAAAAAGGTAGTTGTAAAACACATTAAACAGTACTACTAGATTGAATAATAAAATCATGGCACTAATTTTACAAAAAAAAATGTGACCTATAACATAATAACATTTTCGTTAAGATGCAGATTTTATGAGTTATACGCGAAAAAAAACTGACTTAATTCATCACTTTATTGATTGTTATTAAAATGGTAACTATTAGTTAATTAATTCAATGAAGTAGGGAATCAGAAATTTTCGAATTGGTCTTTTTATTCGATTATTCGCCAATAAGTCCTAAACTGTGGGTGTTAGTGAAAAAAGTATAATAAAACATTTTTTTATTTTTTTCGGTTGGCTCTACAGACATGATAGATCTTTGGCCGCCCGAACCTGCCTTCTCCACTCCTGCCGGTCATGAGCCACTGCCTTCCAGTTCCTCCATGCAGCTTTTTCGCACTTATTCTGTCTATCTTTTTTATTATTGTTATTGGCCTTTCACGTGGTCTCTGAACTATTATACTGGCATTGATTGTTCTGAAGAGACGTCCTGATGGATTACTTCGGGCCACATGTCCCACCCATCTTAACCTCTTTGCCTTCATATCGTGAGATTTTGATTGACCAGTGTCTGCAAGCGATTCCTGTCCTCCATGCATTCTCAGACTCAGATCCCAGATTGCTCTTGCAATTTTACGGTGGACTCTTCATACAAATCTCTCGATTCTGTAAAATGTACTACATTTTTGACTTTTGAAATATTTGCTAAAACCGGGAAGAGAAGACTTAAGATAGTTTAATTGAGCAATATTTAAAAAGGCCCTGAAATTAGAATACGGAAACCCTTCACGCATTCCAAAAAAAGTCCATCCTTCCCGGCCCGACCCACCCCACTAACGTTTCCGATTCTTCTTTATTATTAATAATAATTTCTTTATTACGGGATAGAGTAAATAGTACTACGCCCAGCCTCACAGCTATGTGTTAGAAAAAGGGTACACATGCTCATAAAAAAAAAACAAAAAAAAAACCTACCGATGCTTTCCCCATTTAAGCCACAAATGAGGTTGGGTAGGCTCCTTAGAATAGAATAAAAATTACCTGCAATAGCTGGATTCGAACCCGTGTTCAAGGAATTAGTGATACAGTTTTTTACCTCTGTGCTACTCCACTCTCTAATAATAATATATAAATTAAAGGACATTAATTAATCGAATAAGCACCATAAACTAATAATTTAGTCAAGTTGGTTTGTTTGTTCGTTTTTGTTTAGTGGCGCCAAACATTGGTCATCAACGCCATTTATATTTTATTTAATTTTGCTAATATTCGTTAAATTTTATTTATTTTTTTATTTGATTATTTATTATTTTATTTATTTATTTTTTTCCTTCTTATCAAGTTATATTTTTGTTAGTAAATTTTGTGATTTTAAAAACTGAAACACCTATTTTATTGCTTTCTCATCGCCTCCAAGGGTTTTTGAGATATTTTGGTTTAGTCCCAAGCTATTGAGGTGTGGTGTGAAATATGGGCATCGTTGGAAAATATGGCTTATTGTTGCAATACTGGCAGTTTGGAGGCGTTTCTTTTGAAATAAGATAGGAGTGGGTGAGCCTCGCGTGACCTATTCTCAGCCTGGTCAGTACAACCTCCTCTCTACGGCATTTACGACTGGAGGTACCCCAGGGCTTGACATCCTTCTTATAATTTTTAATTTATTCATTGGGCTTTCGTTCCACAAAGATTGCCATTTATCTTTGACTTCCTTTACAAGAGGCCTGCTCATATCAGACGGAGTTAAAATCCCGTCCATAGTGATCGGCTAATTCAGATTCCTACATGGCTTGGAACCCATATAAATGTAACTGACATACCCATATTGTGTAGAGTTTTTAAGCGAAAATGGATGCAGGAAATTTTCGTATGCTCTGGATATATACAATATAAACCTTTTATCGAGCTTAATGAATCTGTAATTATTGTAATGTTGGTGTGGTTCAAAGACAAACAGAAGTGGAGTGCTGCTGCTATTGCATTTAGTTCGGCAGTGAATATGTTGCATAGTTTGTGGAGTTTAATTTTGAACTTAAGTCATTAGTTACAAAGGATATTGCTGCTGATTGGTCTGATTTTGATCCGTCTGTATAGATTATAAATGACTCGGGCATGTTTCGAATTCGACGAGAAAAGTGGGCTTTATATTCAACTGGTTCGGTATTATTTTTCGAGTATTTGGGCAGGTCTAGAATAGTTTTAGGACGTTGAAGGTCCATGGTGGATGATTGTTTTCGGATTTGTCAATTGTTAACGTTTTGAGAAAAGCAATAGCCGAGGAGCGTCTTTCTGATAATGGAAGTGTGGAATTTTATTTTTGTCAAAAAATAATACAAAATTTTGGAAAATTTTTAGAAAATTTTGGAAAGTTTAGTCAAGTGATGGCCGTAACCCACCTGCTCTTGTTCCTTATCTCAACAGTTGTTTTTTTGTTAGTGAATATACAACTAAAACAGGTTGTTTACGACCATGCCACATGATCAAATTATTACAGTGGTACCTGTTCGATCGTTTAATGTTTTTTTAATTTTTTAGTATTGTATTTATACTAAGATCCATTGTTCTGGACTTATAGGCGAAATAAAGACCTAATTCATTACATTATTAAATTAATTCGCTAATTATTAAGTGTTTTAGGACTGTCAAAAATGAGTTTTTGTCTATGTTGTTGCAACTAATTCTTAATATTATTTTCAGATCTATATTTTATGGGTTGGATTTCAAGCGTGTGCTCTTGTAGTACAAGAGCCGGGAAGAAAAAAAGCCAGTTATTAACTAAATAAATTAACTTACTACTAATATCTCAGTAAATTTTTAAGAAATTTTGCTTTTTAAAAAGCTATATCTCAAAAACTGTTTAACGTAAATAACTCTATTAGGGCTCATATTTTTGCAAATTTACTCTTCTTTAAATGACGTTCTCTTAGGTTTTCTTGTGTTCTTCCTACTTTTCAAGATATAGAGCTCCGAATGAAAGATTAGTTTTTTTTTTATCGCTTTGAAACAGCCGCCATATTTTAATCCCCCTAACTATACTTGGCAGACTCATCAATTTTGACTATTAATTATACATTGTTTTCATTAAAATAATCAGAAATTGGGGTGAGATTACTGCCTTTTTTCTTCTCTTGTGCTCTTATAATATTGTTCTTACATTACCTCAGAAGAAATATTTGGATGAGATAAACGACAAAATCTTCTCTAACAATTCCTGCAGGGTGATGAAAAGCCATTCTGAATTAGAATAAGAACTTGTGAAAGTGAACCTTTCACATTGAAACGAGTTACCCTATTTTCGCAAAAGTAGCAAGTTTATGCAACTTGTTTTTTGTTTTTTTTATATGACACGAATTTCATCTAATTTTGAAGAAAGGAAAGTGAATTCGCGAGTCACCAACAACAATAATAAAATGATATAAGGCAAAATTAAACATTAATTTTTTATTGACCATAATAAATAAATAGATAAGAAATAAATAAATAAATAAAAAAAAAATTCCTAATAAATCGGATTCCTATTTGTTAAAGCGCATAAAAACAAGCCTTTTTAATTTTTATTCAATTTTTGAATATACATTATTACTATTTTGGTAGGTTTTAGAATTATTCCACTCATTGTGAGTCGCCTTTCATTAAAATATAATTCTTATTAGTTTATAATTAATTATATTGTATCCAAAAAAAAAAAAAAACTTTCTGATAGTCAATTTTTACAATTTCTTTCTCTGTTTATTATTTATATTCAATATAATGCTTTACCCAACTTAAAAAAAACATTGGTTAAAAAAATATGCATATAACAAGGTAATAATTAAACAAGGGATAAATATTATGGATACATTAAAAATAAAAGTTAATGAATAATATAAATATTTTAATATAATGTTTTGGCTGTGAAATATATGTTGTCGTTCATATTATAAGACATAGAACAATTTTAAAACTTTATTATTTTCAATATATTTATTGAACAACTGTACGTTATAATACATTTAGTAAATTTGATGTATGTTATTATGTAGTGATACAGGTGTGTAGAGAAACCACCCTTTGGTAGCACGAAGTTTTTATATTAGAAGTTCTCTTGGTCATTTTCTTTTTAGGCGCCTTGGAGGATTGTCGGGAATGGAAGAGGAGGCAAGGTTAGAAACTGGTGGGTTTGGCTGGTTAGGGAGTTTCTAATGGAAGGAATGATATCTGGTTCGGGCTAGGTTACATATGGAACATTAATTAATTAACATTAAGGTCTTTATGTATGTAAGGAGCATTGAGGATTTTACGAAGGATTTTGGATTGTAAGGATTGGATACGAGTGGAATCTCAAGGTTTAGTGGAGCCCCAAAGCTCAACTCCATATGTCCAGATTGGCCTTATACAGTCATGTAAGTCAGTCTTTTTGTAATGAGTAGGAAGTTTAGACCGTTTGTCTAGTAAGGGCTGTAATAGTCGAAATCGACGTGCAGTTTCCTGTCTTTTCAGTCTAATCTGAGGATTCCAGGTTAGTCGTTTGTCCAGATGTAGTCCAAGGTAGTGGATCTGTTCGACAAGGGTAAGATCAACATTATTAAAAAAGATTGTAGGGCAGTCGGCAGGTTTACGACGAAAGGTAAAGGTGATTTGATGGGATTTATTTTAATCCTCCAGTTACGACACCATTTATCGAGGGCTGTGATATGGAACTGAAGAGATTGGGATGCAATGAATTATTATTAATAGCGAGCACACATGTGTCATCGGCATACGTGGTGAGGGTAGTGTTAGGATTGGTTGGGATGTCAGCTGTGATAGACGATGTAGAGGATGGGACCGAGGACACTACCTCGAGGAACACCAGCAGACTAAGAATAGAGGAATGCATAGGAACCATTGTGTTTTACTTGGAATAATCTATCGATGAGAAAGGAATGGATGAAGAGAAAGGATGTGGGAGGTTGGAATTTACGGTGTTTATTCCTGAGAGTTTTAAAACTAAAAGGGTACTTTTAAAAAAAAATATTAACTAACTTAAAATTAACCTATCTATTTAAAAGGAAATGATTGAATGTTTGTCCACGATAAGCTTTTTTTGTCCAAAATGTTCCCTTTCGCCATGGAAGAGTTTTATGATACTAATTTTCGCTAAAAAAAAACTTTTACCCACTTTCATATGACTTAATAGAAGCGAAATATGGATTTCAAATAGGGGAAAAAAATTCACACGTTTTATTTTGAATATCCATTTTTCGAATTTTTCAAAAATCAAAGGCCGATGTAGGGCGAAAAGTTTGAAATTCCTTTTATTTTGCGTTTTTTTTTCTTTGAAAATTCGTATTGAGGGGTGCAAAAAACGAATATCAACTTTGTTTCACTCCTAAAAATTTTTTTACCACACTTTGATAGGTCAATTATTACGATTTTTTCCAATATAATAATAATATTGAAGCACGGAGAGGGTTATTATTCAAACACTATTCATATTTCATGTAGTCTATAAATGATAATATCATAGATAATCGAATTGTCTAAATAATAAGAAAAAATCACCTAATCGGACTATTACTAACAATGATGCAGCGAAGTTAGTCGTTATCAAATAGTTACCGTCTTATCACATCATCTATATATATAAAAGGGAATGGTTGAACCTTAGCACAATGATTTAAAAAACGAATGTCATCTCATATATTGGTTCAATTTATGTTATGAAATGATAATAATAAAGTATTCGTATATGTGTAATTTAACTAAATTGGTAGTATAATTTATATTATTGTAAACTACCAATTGTCTTGTCATTATATCTACATGAATCCTTAAATATAGCAATAGCGAATCATTGCCGGGTCAGCTAGTGAAGTTATAAAAATGTTTATTGTTAAATTTATTTAATTGCTATTAATGTATAAAATTAAACGTAATTAATTATATTAGATACTATTATTTATCAAGGAGAAATGAATATAATGGCGGAGGGGCGCTGCTAGTTAAATCAACCAAGTTAGGCCTTATAGTACAAGAGTCGGGAGGAGAATAAGGCAAATCTCACCCCAATTTTTGATTACTACTATAAAAACTATGTATAATTACTAGTCAAAATTGATGAGTTTGCCAAATATAGGTAGGGAGAATAAAAAATGGCGGCTGTATCAAAACCTTTAAAAAAATTGATTTTTCATTCGGAGCTCTGTATCTTAAAAACTACCAACAACACTAGAAATTCTAAGAGGACATTATTTAAAGAAGAATAGATTTGCTGAAATATTAGCCTTAAAAGAGCTATTTACGTCCAATAGTTCTCGATATATAGCTTTTTAAAAAAGCAAAATTTCTTAAAAATCTGCTGAAAGATTAGTAGTTAGTTAATTTATTTTGAGAAATCTATATCTCAGGAACTATGTGACGTACAGATGTCTATTAGCACTCAAATTAAAACTAGTTTAATGGACTATAAAGAAGTTTATAACCTTTACCTTCGTAGGAATAGTATTTTTCATGATATTTGCAAAAATAAATTGATTTATAGTTATTCGGACAATAAATTTGATTTATGAAAAACTTTATTTCAAAAACCATTGGACGTACAGATGTCTAACAGCGCTCTAATTAAAGCTATTTAAATTTACTACAAAATAGGTATTATGTTTATCTTTGTAGGAGTAGTAGTTTTTATGATATTTGACAAAATAAATTCACAAAATGTTAATTTATAGGTTTTCGTATGAAGTGTTTAATTTTTGAAAAATTATATCTCCAGATCCGTAAGACGTACATATGTATGCCAACACTCAAAATAAAAGAAATTTAACTTACTATAAAGTAGTTTATTACACTTATCTTCGTAGAGGTAGTAGGTTTTATATTATTCACATATAAATATAAATTTGGAAAATGAAAATTTTTTTCGAACAGCTATAAATCAATATAACTTTAAACAAATATATTTTAACAAAATTCATGTAAACTATTACTCCTAGGAAGATAAACATCATAAACTACTTTATAGCTCATTTAACTAGCTTTAATTTGAGTGCTAATAGATACCTGTACGTCAAATGGTTTTTGAGATTTTTCAAAATAAATTCACTAACTACTGATCTTTTAGTACGTCCCATACAAAATTTTTATAAAATATTGATTTTTAAAAAGCTATATCTCAAAAACTATTTAACATAAAGAACTGTATATTATTTTCTCATATTTTAGAAAATTTTCTTTTCTTTAAATGACTTTCTCTTAGTTTTTCTTGTGTTGTTCTACTTTTTAAGATATAGCGCTGCGAATGAAAAATTAGTTTTATTTTATCGCTTTGAAACAGCCGCCATTTTTTATTCCTCCTACCTATACTTGGCAGACTCATCAATTTTGACTATTAATTATACATCGTTTTCATTAAAGTAATCAAAAATTGGGATGAGATAACTGCTTTTTTTCTCCTCTTGTACTATTATGATGAACTCCAGGCGGGTACAATCTTGGACTGCATTTTTTTCTAATTTAGATCAAAATGGTGGAATTTTTTTATTAAGTTGGTGAGGTTAAAAAAAACCTCCGTTTAAAATATCATCACTATTCTACATTTTTTCGTTCAACGTTTCGGGCCTATATCCATTTACTAACGTTCCTTATTCCGTTAAGTGCGTCTATTTCTTTTTAAAATATTATCATATAGTCACATTAATTAAAATTTACTACACAATATTTGTTTAAACAATTTCGTTTAATTGAAATTTTCTATTATAATCTCAGCTCCTTGGGGAGATCGACTCCCCTCTTTTTGGATCCAATTTACCTTTGCAGGCAACTAGTGCATATCAATTCCCTCCAATTTATTGATAAAATAATTCTAACCTAGTGTAGGGAGGTTTTGTCAGGAGGGTGCATCAACTTTCCCTCTTTCAAAGTAAAACTGAAGCCAAAAAGGCCAATCCCACATAGATTAAATTTAAGTATTATAAAAATGTCCGCCATTTTCATCTAATCTGAAACACTTTTTCATCTACTGCTTTGCCACACTCTTGGCTCGCCTTTTGGACTTCACTGTTCCTGCCTGCTTACCCCCACCATTATAATACTTCTTAACAACGATCCACTATGTTTAAGGAAAAATACAATGACATCCCTACTCTTAGAACGAATAGCGGTTTAGATAGCGTTATTTTCGTTGTCAGGATTTTTTTTTAAAATTATTTTGTATACAATAATATAGAAACTATATTATTTTGTATACAATAATATAGAAACTATATTATTTTGTATACAATAATATAGAAACTATATTATTTTGTATACAATAATATAGAAACTATATTATTTTGTATACAATAATATAGAAACTATGCTATCTCCAGAATTATATATTTAATATAGCACATTCTGTTCCGGTTTGTTGCATACAATAAACAAAAGACGGCACCTTCTGATTACATTTAATTAACATACAATTGAAACTCTCCAACATTTTTAGCTTTTAATTTCACATCAACACATGTGGTAATTAAACTGTTAAGGAAATTAAAGCAACTTTTCTAATTATCATTGCTTAAAGTTACTGAAATAGCCTATAATTATTATAATATAACTTTTAGAGCGGTTCCAGACGCGTGAAGGAACTTCCGCAAATGATTTGCACATTAGGCGATATTGTTAATCAGATTTATAAAGTGCCCCGAATGATTACTCAACGCCTTATTATTTCAGTAATGGGTTGATTTAATCTTTTATGAAACCACCATCATACATTTAAACATGAAGAAGAAATACCGTCTCTTAACAAACGCATCCAATGAAAAGATAATGTAGTGTTGAATCTGGTGCGTAATTTTGGAAAAATAGATTGGGCAAAACATGTTTAATATAGTTTTTTTGTTGTTTGAATTTCTAAAGCAGATAGAGTTAGAGGCCTTGCTTCATTTCACATTTCAACTCCAAACAAACGAAAATTGAAGATTATTTCACGAGATAATAGTAAACAAGAAATCTCTGTACAATGATTAATATATATTATAATAGAATAATTAATATTT
>NW_027115703.1:817805-821870 GCF_000696795.3 Halyomorpha halys | reverse complement strand
AGAGTTCTACTACTGGGTAGTTTCTCTACATCCTGTATCATATCATTATGTCATTATGATAAAAGTTACTGGTTGTATTTTTTATAATCTATAAATATCAACAAATAAATAAAAAAAAAAATTTAAAGTTTGCAAATGTAAATGATAGAAAGAAAAGTGGTTAGTACAAGTTTCAAAATTTAGGAAAGACTTATATAGAAGAAATTATAGATGGGACAAAGGCAATTAGCCGGCATTTTTAAAAATTTTAAAAGAGAAAATGACAACAAAGTAAAGGTATCCTTGAAAATGACCTGAGTGGTCGAAACGTTGGAAGGTTTTGAAAAGAATAAAGTTGAGAAAAAGGATCAAATTTGTTTTTAAATAAACTCATAACTATTGATTTGTTATTTTTTGAAGTGACCTTTTTTTCTCGTTCAGCATTCCGAATTTTTTGCTAATCCAAACCTTAAATTAGTTCCGATTAGAGTTACACAAAATTACACAAAATTGAGTTCGGAGAGTTCACTGTATTTTAGTTTAATTAGTCGTAGATTTAAAACCAATTGTGCAAGAGTATTATTTTATAGCTCATCTTGAAAATTATTGCATGTACTTTCGTTTCATATGCAAAATTTCAACCTCAGAGCTGATATTATTTTTTCAGTTGTTTTCAATTTTTTTATTTTTGAAATAACAAAAACAATATCTAAGATATTAAAAAAAAATGTATGTTATTTAGATGGTTAAATTGTAACTTTATTTGGTTAATTGTTATGTTATTAATTAGTTAATTGTATTGTTGTATTGTTAATGTATTTTCGTAATAAAATTTATGATGGAGATCAAGCGAATAATTCCTCGCTAATAGCTGATAAAACCGTTAAAGTAAATCATAACATAAGCAACTGACCCCTCTTTTCTAAGTCCGCTGATGTTCCTCAAGTTCCGTATCCTTGGTCACATTCTCTAGACGGCTTATAAAACTGATATTTAAATCCACACTTATTCAGTTATCCTAACAACATACGCAGATAGCACATGTGTACTGTCTGCTAACAATGACTCTATTATAGCATTACAAACTCTGCAGTCACTGATAGCATCCTTTGAAGAGTGGTGTGACAACTGGAGAAACAAAATAAATCCTGACAAATCCCATTAGATCACCTTTACTCTCCGTCGTAAACCTCTGCCCTCCTGTCCTACAGTATCCTTTCTAAATACTCCACTAACGCCTGTTGAACAGATTCGATACTTAGGACTCCATCTTGACAAGAGACTTACTTGGAATCCACACACAAGACTGAAACGACAAGAAAATGCTCGTAGATTCCGATTGCTACAACACTTACTTGACAAACACTCTAAACTTCACATTCACTACAAAAAATTAGTATACACTACGATAATCAGACCAATATGGACATATGGAATTGAGCTCTGGGGCTCCACCAAACCATCAAATTCCTCCCGCATCCAATCCTAACAATCCAAAATCCTACGTAAAATCCTTGATGCTCCTTATTACGTTACAAATAAACTCATTCACAAAGACCTTAACATCACATTCGTTGCAGAATTGGCCCAAAACAGATATGCGTCGTTTCATTCCAAACTCCTTAACCATTCTAACCCATTAACACTTAATCTTCATCCTTAACAATTCCTGATAATCCTCCGAGGCGTCTGACTAGAAATTGGCCACGGGACCTTCTAATTTAAATTAATGTTTGAAGTACCACCAATGGGTGGTTCCTTCTCAAGATTTTCAAGTGTAAATGAAAGATACAACATATTTAATTATTGTATTTATTATTTTTACAGTTGTAAATCACATTAAATAAATAAATTTAAAAAATACTTAAGAAGGGGATAATAATAAGGAACGGATAGTGAAGGAAGCGAGATTGAATATGGTTGAGAAATTAGTAAAAAAAAAAAAAATTCATAATTTTCACCTTCCCTGGTCTTTAGATTTATTTTTTCGAAAATAAAGAAAATATCAATAAGTTCAAGAAGAGCTCACAAATTTAAACAAGACATAGAGACGTATGTACATAAGGATATATGTAGAAGAAAGTATGTAGGATGCTATGTGTAAGTTGAGTGATGCTCGCCCCTCACCAATTTGTTTCTTATTTAATATCCGTTTCGTTTTTCAACATGAACTTTACATTAGTTATAATAAATTATCCGTATAGTCTCACACTTTTTATTTTCTTGTAACTCTACGTTTCAGGCTATTATTATTGCAGGTTGTAGCATGAGGTTTCATGTCGTTTTCAATTTCAGGCGTTTGTGTTATGACCTCTTGTGAGATTGTGAATGCCGTACATCGACCTAGCTACTCGCTATAATTCTCTGTTTGAAAAGTTAGATAAGTAAGGCTACCATGGAGGGTAGGAGTGAAGAGTTTCACGCTGTTTTTTTCAATTTGAGACGCTTTTTAAATATTGCTCGATTTAGCTATCTTAAATTCCCTCTCCCCGTTTGTCAAATTCATAATAATTGACATACTTAATAAGAGTTTATTGTCGTCTACGCATCAGTGTCAGATCTCCGCCTCCAGCATGAGTCCGAACTTAGCCCTCAAACATGCCGAAAATGCTTCTGCTACCATCGTAACTGCACTGAAGAGGGACGGCATCAGGGCGAAGACGGATGCCTCAGTGATGTCCTTTCAGAAGGGCAAGAAAGGTGGTTCATAGTGGACGGAGAAAGCCGAAGGATCTCGAGTACCATCCTCTACCTCGGCATGACACTTGACAGGCATCTTACCTTCTCCAGTCACGACGGGGAGAGACTCAAACTGGCCCGGTTGGAGTCCACAGGCTCTACCACCTGCTCACTTCACAGTAAAGAAGATTTATAAAGCAATCATCCGCCCGACTTTGCTCTATGGTGTCTCGGTTCTATTTCGGGCACCCTTCATTCCTGTAATAATAGATATATTTAGTGCTTAACTATTCTCTTTTGTTCAACTAACTTCTATGGTAAATAAGATCCTTGAGAAAGGTCGGAATGGCCGAAACGTAAGAGTTACAAGAAAATATAAAGTGTGAGAATAAATGGATATTTTTATTATAACTAATAAACAAACCTGCCTCAAACAAGATAATTAATTATGTATATTTTATATTTTATTCTGTCAATCACATTTAATTGGTCATAAAACTACCCAGCATGTACACGAATCAGGCGGGTGTAACCACGGGAAACATCTAGTCATTAATTTCAAAGACATGAGCAAGACTAATAAAGTTTTTTACTTTAATCATTATCAGAACATCAGTACAGTACTTTTTATAACAGCTAAGATGAATTTTTTAAACTAAACTGTATATTAAATAAAACTACTAACCAGTCTCTCTATTCAGTTTTAAACAAGTTGTTATTTTAAATATTAATCTTGTAAAATATAGATTAAAACATTAATTAAATAATGTCAAAGTTTCGCAAATGAGATTGTATAATATGCGTTGCGGTGCGGGGTTACTCACGAGTCTAGCGAGCAAAAAACACCATTAGCTCTTCCTTCCCGGACCTGTTTTGGATGGGAGAATTCGGGAACCTCAACTTTCTACTTTTTGGCATGATGCTTAAATTATATACATAACGACAAAGGTAGAGGGGGTGGATTACAGTATTATCTTAGACTAAGAAAAAAATGGTGTAGTTCTAGAACACAGGTCCTGTAGATTGCTTTAACCGATTAAGTAATAAATATGGTTTCTTTCCAAAAGAGATTTTAATGGTAGAAATTTAAAATATTAAATAAGTAGTATTTCCTTTGGATTAGGTTATAAAATCACTGCAATATTTTGTACTCGAGAGAATTTATCCGTATCATTACAACACTAATTGCGAAGAGGTAACATCGTTTGTTAGCTATCACTAACTTGGTCAAAACAAAAACAATAATTTTTGAAATTTGTGAAATTGTTCCATTTATGTTTTATTGTGACAAATCCTTCCTACAGCTTCCCAATTGTACACATATTGTTCCTTCGTCAACGTTTCGAGATATTCCCCCATCTTCAAGACGATCCTGAAATCTTAATATCCTATAAAATATATATTTTT
>NW_027115703.1:814322-817688 GCF_000696795.3 Halyomorpha halys | reverse complement strand
TATTTACAACTGTATACATATATATAGATCAAGTAAATTTGCTGTAAGTGATATAATGAGATAATAAAAACATGTGGAGAAACTACCCATTGATAGAACTTGAAAAACATTTCTAGAGGAGAAGATCTTGACGTCATCTACTTTTGAGATGCCTTCGCATTCGGTAATGAAGGAGATGCCAGGTTGGAAACGAATTGGTTTGGGTGGTCGGGAAGTTTTTCACGGAAGGATTGGTATCTGGTTCTGGCCAAATCAGCAACATATGGGACATTGAGGTCATGATGGATGACTTGATTTGTGACAAAGTAAGGAGCATTAAGGATTTTGGGCTGTTAGGATTGGATCTGGGAGGAATTTGATGGTTTAGTGGAGATTTTAAAAAATTAAAAAATTTTGACATAGTAATTACAAAAGAAATAGAAAAATAACAGGAGCAGTATATATCACAAAAAATATAGGTAATACTATTAATTTTAAAATAGATACCAAAAATTTATGTACACATTACATAGATATAATAAATCATTTAGTAATTTAATTATGTACAATTGTATTGGTTATTAGAATAAATTTAATACATTAGTGTTGTTGTAATATGTTTTACAAAAAACTTATTCTTAATAGATTAGTCATCTTTTGTGGAACAGAGGTTAGAGAGTATTGAATTAGTTTATAATCTATTTGTTATCAATGGTAAAGATTACCTGGTTTGAGGAAGGTATTTAGATATCAGATATCTTTGTTTATAATTAAGTTGGTATTTTTAATAATAATAGCCTGAAACCTAGGAGTTACAAGAAAATAAAAAGTGTGAGACTATATGGATATTTTTATTATAACTAATAAAATGTAAAGTTCATGTTGAAAAACGAAACGGATATTAAATAAGAAATAAGAAAAGTTGGTGTGGGGCGAGCATCACACAACTTGCACATACCATCCTACATAATACTTTCTTATACATATATCTTTATATACACACGCCTCTATGTCTTTTTTAGATTTGTAGACTCTTCTTGAACTGATATTTTCGAAAAAATAAATCTAAAGACCAGGGAAGGTGAAAATTATGAATTTCATTTTTTTTACTAATTTCTCAACCATATTCCATCTCGCTTCCTTCACCGTCCGTATTATTAACCCCTTATTACGGATTTTATTTATTTAATGTGATTTAAAAATGTCCAAATAATAAATACAATAAGTAAATATGTAGTATGTTTCATTTACACTTGAAAATCTTGGGAAGGAACCACCCATTGGTGGTACTTCAAGCGTTAATTTAAATTAGAAGGTCCCGTGGCCATCTTCTTTTCAGACCCCTCGGAGGATTATCAGGGATTGTTAAGGATGAAAGATTAAGAATTAATGGATTAGAATGGGTATCTTTGTTTATAATTATGTTGGTATTTTTAATAATTTTATTTATATTATTGGAAATAATAATTATTAGCATTATAAGACTATAAGGGAACGCAAAATTTAAAGTTGTAAGATATATTTAATCAGGTAATTGTTATTAACTTAGAAAAAAATGTTGTATATTTATTAAGTGTAGCAGAGAATGAATTTGAGAATTCGTTATAGATACCTGATGGTGGGGTGACAGCACCGAAACGTTGTTATTGGTTTTAATGAATAAAATAAAATAAACAAAGAAGAGTATGTTTCATTCATAAGATCTAATTACAATGTTAAATAAGAAGAAAATTTATGAATGGAATGATAAATATAAAATCAAAATAATATGCCTTCAAGATAAAATTATCACTGTTCATTATTATTATTATTTTATTTTTTTCCGATCTCTCTAAAAGAGAAAAACATTAAATTAATAGGTTGAATTACGTATGCTTACATAACTAAGATTGAATATTACCTTTTTCTACCAATGGTACTTGAAGGTGTACATTGAAATACTTATTTGTTGTTTTGAATAGGAATTTTAATAGAAATATTTGGAGGTGAGGGGCCTCCTCCTGTTGATGGGGCAGAGAAGAGAAAATAAAATAGTTAATATTTATAGACGAAAGATAACATTAAATAATAAAAAAAAATATAGTCAAAGTTGAAAAAATAGTATGGGAGGGTGGGGGAGCAAGGGAAGAAAGAAGTTTAGGGTAATGTTAATAGGGTTTAGCGTTCATTAATAAATGTTAAAAATTATACAATACTCGCTTTTGGTGACTCCGATGTATCAGGGACGAGAAGAGAACTAAAAGAAATGGTGAATATTCCCGAAAGGTGAGGGACTTCAAAGATAGTTTCCGCTGTAAAATATCGTAAGCACCGCAGTAACTTTCAGAACTGGCCTATCCGAGTCCACACTGTCGCACTGTCAATGGAAACACTGGCCTGATCTAACGCAGGCGGGCTCTAGTAGCGAACTGGCAACATTAATGAATTAGGTTTTTTTTTTTGTTTTGTTTTTTTACGGTCCGGTCTTATAGTCCGGGCAATTATACAAGAAAATGAGGTCATGCGTGCCAAAAAGTTATGTAACTAATTCTTTAATATGTTTTGAGGACCTAAATCAGTATGGCAACTGCCGAATGATCCCACTTTTAAGATTTTTTACTAAGGAACTTCAATGTTTCCACTTTTATGATTTTTTACTAAGTAACTCCAATGTTTCCACTTTTATGATTTTTTACTAAGTAACTTCAATGTTTCCACTTTTATGATTTTTTACTAAGTATTTCAATGTTTCCACTTTTATGATTTTTTACTAAGTAACTCCAATGTTTCCACTTTTATAATTTGTCACGAAGTAACTCCAAAGTTATAGACCTAAGCGAAATACTCTTCTACCCTTCTTTATTACCTTAGAAATTTGAAACCAAAATATTTTAAAAAATCAACAATATGAATTTACATAAATATTTTTAATTAGATCTTGTGAATGAAATATACTCTTCCTTGTTCTAATATTTTTATTGTATTTCATTAAAAACAATAACAGAGCCTCTCACCAGTTTTCTACATCAAATTTTCAAATTCATCCTCTGTATTTTTTATTTTATATTTTATTTTATACCATATCGGCCTGGTGGGCCTTACATGGTTGATATAACTTATATTATATATATATTTTTAACAGTTGATTATGAGGGGGTATAGTCATACAAATGACATCCTTAACTGTATAAAATATTCTTATCAAAAGAAAACAATAATAATAATAAAATAAATAGATAAGAATAATGCTTCTTAATAAAAGAGGAAAGTAAAATTAATAACAAAAACTAATGATATTGGTACACTTAAATAAAACAAACAATTGTCTTCTAATAGTAAAAAGAAACAAGTTAATTTGAAAAAGGGAAGAGAGAAGAAAAGAGAGAAAAAAAATAATAATAATTAATT
>NW_027115703.1:811533-813062 GCF_000696795.3 Halyomorpha halys | reverse complement strand
AAGGATGCCGCTCCCCAGACTTCACAGCCGTACATCAGCAGTGGCCTGAGGATTGTTTTGAATAAATTCATCCTGTAAGTAACACTTAACAAATATCACAATTTCGTTTATAACTAATGTATTTATATATCTAGGAAAGAAAAAAAAAATTTATTTAGAAAAAATATATTGTATTTAGTGTATTGATGATTATTGTTTGGAAAATGAAAATTTTTAATGTATTGTAGTGCATATATGTCCAATTATGGATTGATTGGTACGTTGTGTGTTATACCAACAGAATCTATTTGGGCAGAATGGCCAAATAAAGCATTTCTCTCTAAAAACAATTACCTTATTAAATATATCCCTTAAAATTATATTTTGTGTTCTCCATATTAGTCTTATAATATTAACAATAATATATCGTTATAACAAATAAAAAATATATATATTTTTTTCCTTATTACGGTAGCCATATCAAAGGATATCTGAAATACCTTACTGAAACCAGGTTATCCCTACCTTTGATAACAAATAGATTATAATTATTATTATTATTATGATTATAAACTGAGTCAATGCTCTCCTACCTCTGTTCCACAAAAGATGACTAATCTATTAACTTTTTTTTTTTAAAACATATTACTACACCACACTAATTAATTAAATTTATTATAATAACCAATGATTTACTATATCTAAGTACTGTATACATAAATTTTTGGTATCTGCCTTAAAATTACCTATGTTTTTTTGTGATTTATATTGCTTCTGTTATTTTTATATTTCTTTTGTGATTTACTATGTCTAGAATATATATATGTATATATTATTGATAACAATATGTTATTGTTAACCTTATAAGACTGATAAGGAAAACACAACATGTTATTTTAAAAGATATATTTAATCAGGTAATTGTTTTTAAATTAAAAAAAGAAATTGTGATATATTTATTGAGTGTTGCGTGCATAGGATGAATTTTAGAAATTTGTTGTAGATACCTGATGAGGTGGTGATAACCCCGAAACGTTTTTATCGGTTTTGATGAAATAAAATAAAATAATTAAAACAAGGAAGAGTATTTTTTATTTACAAGATCTAATCACAAACGAAACTCATTAAGTAGAGAATATAACTTTAAAAACTTGTTTTATTCATTCTAAATTTGACCGTTTGAAGTTTTAAAAAATTATTCTTTTTATTACTATACTTAGTATTTTTAATTTGGCTGCTTTTCTATTACAGCATCAGTATATCTTCTAATTGATGATTCAATTCGTTAAACTTATAATATTGTTGATTTATAAGTAAAAGAAGTGTAAATTATAAAAAAATTCTCTTTGTATGGTTTTATTCAAAACTAAAATATAAAATAAAATAAAAAATAAGTTCACCAACAAAATTTGTATTTTATATATACCTACTATTAATTAAATTAGTTTAACAGAGTCAAATGATTTATACAATAGATATTGTGTAGTTCTAATTCCAACAAAATATATTAGAAATATAATATAAATATAGAATATTTTCTTATTCTTTTA
>NW_027115703.1:806598-810656 GCF_000696795.3 Halyomorpha halys | reverse complement strand
ATAGCTTTTATTTCGTCTCTCGGGAAGAATGTTTTTTCACTGTCTATATCTCACTTGAAAGCTTACAATTTTTTTATTTTTTCTCTTTATTGGAATTTACAACTGTACATAATTATACATTTAGTAAATTTAATGTAATTTATTATGCAATGATACAGGTGTGCAGAGAAACCACCCTTTGCTAGTATTCTAATGAAGTTTATAGGTTTATAAACTCCCTAACCGCCCAAACCCACTAGTTTCTAACCTTACTTCCTCTTCCGTTCCTGACAACCATCCGAGGTATCTGAAAAGAAGACCTTCTAATGTAAAAACGTTAAGTAAAAACCGTTATTAAAGTGCTACCAAAGGATGGTTTCTCTGCACATCTGTATCCTTGCATAATAACTTACATCAAATTTACTAAATGTATAACTATATTTAGTAAATTTGATGTAAGTTATTATGCAGGGATACAGGTGTACAGTGAAACCCTCCTTTGGTAGCACTTTAATAAGGTTTTTACATTAGAAGATCTCGTGGACATCTTCTTTTCAGCCACCTAGGATGGTTGTTAGGAATAGAATAGGAAGCAAGGTTAGAGAAATAATTTAAAAACCCTTTTTTAAGTTAAACGTAACATATTTCCTTATAATCCGCTCCTACCTCACTGATAGAACCTTTAAAGTAAATCATAACCTAGCCTACTCATCTCTCTTTTCTCAGTCCGCCGGAGTGCCTCAAGGTAGTATCTTAGGTCCTATTCTTTATACGGTTTATACAGCTGACATCCCAACCCACCCTAACACAGTACTAACAACATACGCTGATGACGCATGTATACTATCTGTAAACAACGACCCAACTAATGCATCACAAACACTACAGGCACACATAACATCTATTGAAGAATGGTGTAAAAACTGGAGAATCAAAATAAATCCTGACAAATCCCACCAGATCACCTTTACTCTCCGGCGTAAACTTCTGCCCTCCTGTCCTACAGTATCCTTTCTAAATACACCACTAATGCTTGTTGAACAGATTCGATACTTAGGACTCCATCTTGACAAGAGACTTACTTGGAATGCACACACAACACTGAAACGACAAGAAACTGGTCGTAGATTCCGATTGCTACAACATTTACTTGACAAACGCTCTAAACTTCCCATTCACTACAAAAAATTAGTATACACTACGATAATCAGACCAATTTAGACATATGGAATTGAGTTCTGGAGCTCCACCAATCCATCAAATTCTTCCCGCATCCAATCGTTACAATACAAAATCCTTAGTAAAATCCTTGATGCTCCTTATTACGCCACAAATAAACTCATTCACAAAGACCTTAACATCACATTCGTTGCAGATTTGACCCAAAACAGATATGCGTCTTTTCATTCTCAACTCCTTAACCATCCTAACCCATTAATTCTTAATCTTTCATCCTTAACAATCCCTGATAATCCTCCGAGGCGTCTGAAAAGAAGATGGCCACGGGACCTTCTAATTTAAATTAATTTTTGAAGTACCACCAATGGGTGGTTCCTTCCCAAGATTTTCAAGTGTATATGAAACATACTACATATTTACCTATTGTATTATTTTGTACAGTTGTAAATTACATTAAATAAATAATTAAAAAAAAAAGTTAAACGTATTCATCTAATGTTCATTTTATTTAAGATTTAAGCCGTAAGTTTAAGTTCATTGCCCAATCTTGGTTATCTAATTCTTCCAAAACTACGTTTTTGGAATTAGCAAATAGTTATATAATTTCGAAAAAAAAAATCTTATACATTTCATAATATTATAAATTTCTATTTCGACCTAACGATAATTTTAATATTACTGATATATAATTACTTTACAATAGGGGGAACGGTAATTATGATTAATGAGGCAGCGAAAGCCTAAATTATTGATCGGGCTAGCAGATTATATCCAATTAAGAAATCTTTGTTTCTCATTCAAAAGGTCATGAGACGGTCAAATCTTTTTGCTCAATTATGTAGTGTGTTCAGCATTGAAAGGGAGAGTAAGTTTCTACCAGGGCCTTTGGCAGGTGTGGAAAGGTTAGGTTTGAATCTTGTTTGGAATGTCCATTATCATGTCAAGACCTGAGGGATGGATTAAACATTATTCAGAACCCTAATAATCGTTATCAATAAATTTCACAATAACGGTTACTGCAAAATTTTTATTTCTAAAATTAATTGGTAACTGTTATGATATAATTTTTATTTAAAAAGAGTGCTCGATTAAAATTATTGAATAGTTTTAAATAAAAATTGCTCTTTGAATAAATTTTAGTTTAAAATATAAAAGAAATTTAAAATGTTTATTGTTTGAAACAAATACTATCATGACAGAGCTGACGAACTAGCTGAGCCGTGACAGTTGGTAGTAAACCTAGCGACTGTGGAGCAAGTATCAAATTAATTTCGATGTGACACTTTACATTCATGGCATGAACTGACATTTACTGTCGTGGCAAAACTACCGCACAAGTTACAGCGTGTTACAGTAGTAAAGCTACTGTCGTGACATTTGAAGTAGTGTCCTTACTGTACAGTTTCACTACACATAGCTTGATTGGTGACAGTTTATATTTCAGCAGCTAACGTTATGTTAACGTCTGTTTAAATAATCGTAATAAAGGCTTAGTGAAACCCAAAAGTTCGATACCGGTACCACCAATCGTTCTCTACATAAATTTGTTCAGTGATGCCACTCCAAACCCAGTTTTATAGTTGACAAAATAGCCAGCCAATGCTTTTAGATGAAAAATTTATTAAATAAAATTGTTCAAGCACGCAATTTTTTTTCTTATTTACATATAATTAAAAAGGGTATAATTGCAAATATATACAAAATACTGGAAGGTTGCCACTTCAAACATTAACATTAGCAGTTCTATGCTCCTGGCGAATTATTTATATCCTTTCTTGTACTTTGGTCTGAGGCTGAATCCAGAATAGTCCCAAAATAAACAAATCAATATTAAAAAGGACTTAGCAAACGCCAAGATTCAATACCCATAACTCCAATCGCTGTCCACGTCGTAACAAAATTATAACAAAGGGGATTTTGATCAAATCCCTAACGTAGTTAATCAATTCGCGGAACATGTTAAAATAATAACTAGGTAGAGTGAATTGATAAAATCCCATAACAGCTATAGTGAGTGACAAGATAAAATAATATTATTTAGAATTATGAAGAGTTGCGATCAAAATAGAACAAAAATAGTTAATAACTATTTATTTTCCGACGTTTAGCCCCACTTTGTAGAACTTAATCAGGGCTAAAATGATACAAAAACAACTATGAAAAGTTTGTCATAGTAAGATACTATTATAATATGATTTAGGTATTAAAAGCATTTATTAAGTCAACCTTGAGTTATTGAACGTAAAATAGGTAATACAACATTAATCAATTGGAACATAAATTATGTTTTCGAAACTAATTTAGAAAACCGAGAGGTATTTTTTTTTTTTTTCATTTTGGATGTTCTATGGATCTGAAAATTTATTTACATACAACCGACATAAAGCTTTGAACAATTTAATAAGTATTTTAGGAGCATCGCTTGCAAATGGGCAACTATGAAACTAATAACTAAAATTGTCATAGATACGATATTTATTTATCAATGGTTCATTCATGAATAAGGGTCGTCTCCATGGAAACTTTAGCTAGTAGTTTCAACTAGAGCTAATTTTTGCCCATCTCTGGTAAGCACGTGAGATAACATATAACTTTTTAGGGAATCAGCCCCTCTTCCGTGAATAGATAATCTACTTTAGAGATTTAATCTAGCCTCTTTTTTTCACTATTCTCTTTCGGCTTGGTTCGCAGCTCTACACAGTGAGGCGAAACGTCAGTAAATAAATAGTTATAAGTTATTTTTGTTCAAGCCCGAACCCGATATTATTCCTTCCATATTGTTCCATATTATACTCCCTAACAACCCAAACCCACTAGTTTCTAACCTTGCTTCCTCTTCCATTCCTGGCAATCCTCCGAGGCGCCTGAAAAGAAGATGGCCTCGTGACCTTATATTGTAA
>NW_027115703.1:800705-805412 GCF_000696795.3 Halyomorpha halys | reverse complement strand
ATATAAATAAATAAAATTTCTCTCTAAATATATACAAACAGAACGATAAAGAAAAGAAACATAATCAAAATTATGTACATGAAAAAATAAAGAAATGATATAATCAACAGTCGCATTTACACTATCGACTAGAGGATCCCTGAGCCTGCTCTATCCCCCACGTGTGAGGGGTAGAGCAGTGTTCTTTGAGATCCCAACGCATCCCTCTCACAGAATCTCTGGTAATGAGCCAGTGGAGGCTGAGTAAATGCGCAAAGCCGCAAGCACTCAAATTGAATGAAGTATCTAACCACTACCAGAACTCCAATGGTCCATTTTTATTTTACAATAAGTCATTTGGCCAGTGCCGTTCCAACCTTCTAGGTGGGCTGTAGGGATGGGTGGAAGGGATACGGATTAGGATGATTAAAAAGATTTATATGGAATTTTCAGAATTTAGTTGGTAAGAGGTCGAGGACGAAAGGACTATGAAGGTCATGTTGTAGTGTGATTCCTTATGGAGTAGTAATTGCATTCCTCAGTACATCACCAACTTAATATTGTCTCAGTAATCCATCAGTATTATTCCTACACGATCAATCAGAACGTACATCTTTGATATTACTGTCATCTGACTGACTCTGTGGGGGTATATTTTATTTCGGTATACATTTTTACCAAACAAATCTTAAGAAAAGACAAATGTTTGCGTTCACCAAACATTTCTGAAAGAGGATTTATTTTAATATAAACATAAAAAAATATTTCATTCTGGAAATTAAAACACTTTTTTTTTTTATTTTTGAAACTCTAACCTATACAATTTATTTAAAAAAAGGATGCCAACACAATTATAATCAAATCTAGAAGGAAAATGGATACTTAGCCCCTAATGATGGTCATCATCTTTACATCATAGCTATATAACTACATCGTTATAAATCTGGAGCAGAGTAAAATATTTCTTTTCACTCATTCATATAAAAAGATTTCATTATAAAATGTACTTATATATGTGGCGGCGGATATGTTGTAAAATTACTTATTTGCTTTCTACTGACTCATTTCACGTTTTTAAGAAAGCTTTCTATTATTTACATGGGTACTGCTCCGTTCCTATGAATCGTAATATGCTCTTACCGATGGTAACATGATTTTACCAAACCAATAGATTTCCCTAAATAAAAAAAAAAAAGCTTTTCTTGCACATATATAGATAGCAATAGTTTTTTGTTATAATTGTATGAAAAGATATATTTTATACTTGCTAAATCGTTAAAATTTTGTAAATACTGGTTCTGTAGTTTCTGCAGTTAGAGTTAAATACGAAATACAAGGTTGCCATATTATATAATAGTATTATATATGATTATTCATTAATGGTTATTAGTTTCTTAATAATAACGTATGGTTATTTTTTCCCCTACGGTGCTGTAATTTTTTTATGATGTATTTCTGACAAAAAAGTGGTTAAAAAATGGGATAAATAATAATGTGTGATTACACATCAGCCACAAAATAGTGAAACCTCTTAAAAGAAGAACCAGCTGGAAAAAAGTCACTTATTTCGTCCCAAATTTTTTATTGAATTAATGAAAACTATATAAATTGATGAATCTAAGCAATATAGTTGGGGAGCAACAATATAAAATAGTGGTTGTTTCAAAGCGTTAAAAAGTTAATTTTTCATTCGGAGCTCAATATCTTTGAAACTACTTAATATAACATCATATAAATTAACGAAGATATCATATAAATTTGTTTATATATAATGTATTGTAGTATATATTTGTATTCTGTACCCATATATAAAAATAAAGAGGTTTGAAATAAATTTAAAAAATTTAAAAATTTTTCTCAAATGTTCAATAGTTCCCGAGATAAAGTTTTATTAAACAACATATCATGAAATATATACTGAAAAATCAGTTGTATGAAGTACGCCTTCTACTGAAGGGCAGGCGCCACACATTCACTTTGGTCAGCTGGTGGGATGTAGTGGACTGTATATAATGAAAATAAGGATTCATAATTATGAGATATAGTTGACCGTGGATGATGAATGAGGAGAAGATGGTTGGGGGTGAGGCCAATGAAAACACAAATAAGTACGATTAACTTATTTTAATGTGCCAACGTTTCGGCTAGAGTTTCTAGCCTTCTTCAGGGCTAAAAACAGAACAAGATAACAACCACAGTAAGTATAGAAAAATTTAAAAAAATAAAAAGAAAGTATAAACAGAATCATTTTACAAAATAGAATTAATAAAATGAAGTGATGAGAGAAGCGGGAAATAAAATAAAATGTAATATAAATGAAATAAAATGTATACATAGGTAATTGAAAAAGGGGGTAAAATAACATAATTAAGGAAATGAAATTAAAAAAAAATAAAGTTATACAATGCAAAGAAGTATGAACACATTAGTTATTATTAATTTAAAATTAAAATATGAAAAGAAAATGAAAATTGAGAGGATGAAAATATATGTAACAATAATAGATGATAAAGAGGCAAATTATAAGTATAGTGTACAAAACTTGTAACGCGGGTAAGGAAAATGGATAAAAGTGGAGAAAATAAGGGGAAAGAGTAAAATAAAGAAAGGGGAAAGAAAATGGGAAACGAACCTGTTCGCTGGAAGATCAAACGCCTAATGGAAAAACAGCGCTAATGGCGGTCAAACCCAGAATTAAAAAAGCCGTTACAACAATGACTAAGTGTTTTTTATAAAGAAAACGTTACGGGAGGGTGAAAATAAAAAATAAAAAGTAGACAATTTTTTAGAAGAAGAAAGCGTGTGAGAGGGTGATGACAAATGGTGATAGGAAGAGTTAAAAATATATACGAACCAATGAATAACGAAGTACCGGAGGATGACAGTGTCATGGTTATTTAACAACAGTTAAAAAGAGGAAACGTAATATAGGTGGGGAACGAAAAATGTGTAAGCAAAGGTTTAAAAGTGAAATAATACGTTCAAAAGTGGACGGAAAAAAATAAGGATTAAATGAAACATCATTAACTGAAACCTAATTGTATTGTCTAAGTTACAGATGGTGCAGGTGGCCGAAATAAAACATTTATTGTTGATAGTGTTAAGTAATTTAGAATGATTGGGCTATGAAACTGTGGTGATTGATGGATGTTAATTATGCTGATAGGTGGACTTACTCCATTCTTTTGCTATTCTTCCACCTCCTCTTTTCCGGGGGCATCCCAGAGTCTCTCTACTTATTCATTATGAACAAAAACTGTGAAGAAAAAGGAAAACTGCAGTTGGGAAGAAAAATATGGCTTTCTCTTCCCAGGCTGCTCCCCTTTCCACCGAGAGCGCCAGAGGAGG
This sequence comes from Halyomorpha halys, assembly GCF_000696795.3. Classification (NCBI taxonomy): domain Eukaryota; kingdom Metazoa; phylum Arthropoda; class Insecta; order Hemiptera; family Pentatomidae; genus Halyomorpha; species Halyomorpha halys. The sequence goes on along the minus strand of NW_027115703.1, from coordinate 802,085 downwards.
TGCTTTGGTTATTGGCTACAAGGGGCGCTGGTAATGCCTACATTATGGAAGCCCCCCAATCCATTTCAGACTTTCGGTTAAGTTAACCTTAAGTTACCCGAAACATCAGTAGTTAGTGAATTTATTGTGGGAAATTTTTATCTCAGGAATCATCATACGTACAGATGTCTATACGCACTCAAATTAAAGCTATTATAATGTGCTATAAAGTAAGTTTGTTGGCAGTTCTAAAACAATGCAACTGAAAACAAATGTGTAGATGCAGCACAATAGCACCTTGATTTGTCCCCAAAACCGACACTCAACGGGTCGGCCAAAAATTCAAGTCAACTTGTACCAGCCAATCCAAATAACCCATCCATACGTTTTGTGCACACGCGAATTTTTTTAATTTATTTTCAAACCTCTTTATTTTTATATATGGGTACAGAATACAAATATATAATACAATACATTATATATATAAACAAATCTACATTATATCTTCGTTCGCCGTATGGCATTATAAGATGAGCAAAAAACATGGTCCACTGAAGGCGGTTATACATTGGTCGCATGATAGCTGGGGGGCTTACAAGAAATGGGGAGGGGCCATTCCGGCTGGAATTCATTTCTACGTTAAACAACAAATTACTCGCGAATTTGCCATAGTTTAGCAAAGATGTAGAGATAACTTTAGAATTCTTTAGTTGGAAAGAAAGAATATTAAATTATTTTCTTCCAAGAATAAAAGTTAACAAAAGATAATGAAGTCGTGTAGATTTATTGTTATGTATTTAAAAAAAAAAGAAAATTAAAGACAGATTTTTTTTTAAATACGCATTTAAGCCCTGCTAAAAAAAATCGTTTGAATCGAATTTGGGAAAATCGATTCTATAAAATGGCACTTGACGATTTTATACAAAAAGATTTTGTCACACCGCTGAAACAGACCCTCCTTAAATATGTAACTTTATTTTGTGCAACTTATTGTTTTCAGCTAGGCTGACCTCTTATATACACACAAAGCATTTTGCAAAAGTTGGTAAGTTGAACTCGGGAGACCTCAAAACGAATATGTTCGTCGAAATTGGAAATTCGAAATTTTTCACGATCACAATATTTCCACTTGATATATATCCCATATATAGGTAAGTTAAATTAAAAATAGCACTATTTTTACGTTTGTTCAATATATGCATCAGTTGCCTGCAATTTGTAAAAAAAAAACTTTTATTAAATAAATCAAAAATTTGTATCCTTTTTTGTCTCAACACTTTTTATTTTTCACCAGTCCAACGTTTTGGCCATTTTAGCCATCCTCAAGGACAACTTCAATTATAATTTCTTCCTCACATTAATTTAAAATTACTTTTGCAGGCTATTCTGCCCAGGTCATTT
>NW_027115703.1:780273-800535 GCF_000696795.3 Halyomorpha halys | reverse complement strand
AATGACCTGGGCAGAATAGCCTGCAAAAGTAATTTTAAATTAAAGTGAGGAAGAAATTATAATTGAAGATGTCCTTGAGGATGGCTAAAATGGCCGAAACGTTGGACTGGTGAAAAATAAAAAGTGTTGAGACAAAAAAGGATACAATTTTTTGATTTATTTAATAAATAATTACCTTGCCTCAAGAAATTGAAATAATATAATTAAAGTAAAAAAAAAAAACTTTTTTTTTTTTGTTGTGATTTCTACCTTCAGGACGTGATGGATTGGAAAATTACCGATAAGGCAATCGTGTCAGTTATGTGTTTTATGAATATCCCTCATTGAAAATGAAAGAAGAATTTCTATTTGGAAATTATAACTGTAAATAGAACTGAATGAAGTTATAAAGTCGTCTTCATTACCAAAACAAACATAATGAACCTAAGTTTATGGTGAAAGACGTTTCTGTACCAGCTGTAAATAAATTAAATCATATTTTTTTTTTTAATTACTGCATAAGTTTAGATTCATTTACATATTTATGTGAATGTTTACATTAGACCTCAGCGAGGTGTCGACAACTTAGTAGACACGCAAGAGCTGCCTCACGCCAACACGTCATTCCCTTTAACCCTCTCTAGTTAGGCTTGAAGAATGACTGTATTTTGGCTCTCTCTTTCCCTAGGACCTTTTTCTCCACACATCTTATTTTTTTATTAGATCTTTCTGAGCTTATCATTAGTTCTTCTTTACCACTGATTACTGGCATATATAACCGCAAATGATATTTGTATTAATATAGGCAATAGTAATCTGGTCAAATATCAATTTTTATATAACTTTATTTTGTACTGTTTAAGCATATATGATTACGCATAGGGAATAAAAGTCAAAATTATTTTAGTAATTTCTTAATTGTTTACTACCCGGGGTTGGCCTTAGTTTCCTTTACAATATTACTCCATTTGTCTCTACCCATTCTTTTCTCACCATCTTGTGACTCCTAAAACGGGGCGTACAATTCATAACTCATAACTTACAAAACATATATTAAGCCAATAGTTGACAGCATAAATAACTAAATATGAAAGATAGCTTAGATAAAATAAATAAGGTAGAAAAAATGAAACTAAAGGTTTATGGAGTAAATTACCAAATATCTAATGAGAAATAAATATCTATGAAAACGGAAGATCAGAAAATTGCAGATTTAAAGAGAAAGTATTGTTGAGTTAAATGAGTGGTGATAAAGATAAGACAATGAAAAAAACTGTATACAATAACAACGGAAAATATTATAAAAGGTGATAGCAAAATGTTTTAATAAATTGACTATTTGGAAATTGGTTAAGGATATGTTGTGTTTTTCAGTTTTATGGTTATGAGGAAAAGATTCTAATTGTATAATTCTCGGAGAGGAGTCGTTTGTCATGATTAGGGAAGGTGGCTACAATGCCATACAAAGTATTTTCAAAATCAAATGAGTGGTTTAATGTTAAGGTATGTTCAGAGAGTTTATAAGCAGTAAAGTTGCAGAAAGAAGCAGAATCATTGAGTTTAGTTATGCGGTCTTTAAGTAGGTTTTTTGTTTCGCCAATGTGAGAAGAGCAAAACAAGGGATACGGTATACAACTTAAGAACGCTATTGTAGAGAAATAGAATCTTTAAGATGACAGTAGAAATAAGAAAGTTTGTTGTGGGATCTGAAGGTATCGGAGTTTGGGGATAGAGGAACGTAAGTATTTATATAGTTTATCGGAAAGAAGGGGGATGGTAAGTGAAGAATTTGGAGGTACGACTTTTATTATTGTAAGTTTGTCAACAATTCTGAGAGTTGGTATAATAGAAGTGGCAATCAGAGAGAGATGAGAAACAGCAATGAATAAGAATTTTTCCTACGTTGAGTTTATGATGGTAAGGATGTTGGGAAGCCTGCCGGAGTAAGTCGGTTTTGTGCAGTCTCTGGGTATGGTGTTGTTGGGTTTTTTAAGGATGAAGAGTTAAAAAAATGGAAGAGAACTGTTTATTTCAGATTCTACAGTAAAACCGTAAGCGAGGATGTTAGGAGTTGAAGGCAAATATCTGTGATTTTCTCCGGATTAAGGACAAAAAGGGGGTCGTCAACATATTTTTTGAAAAAGATTATTTCATAAGGGGAGTGGGGTATTACGGAATTAAGATAGGAGGATAATGTTAGAAAGGTCAAGGGCTAGAGTATTGCCTATAGCCAGGCCTGAAATTAGTTTAATTGACCATGAATGGTAAGGTAGATCCTGTGAAGGATTCACAACAGAATGTGGACAATTTGAGGTTATGGGGTTCAATAGTTGACCAATGGGTTTCTACTAAGGAGAGATTTATCTATTAAGATATTGGTAAATAAACTTTCTACCTCAAGAGAACTGAGGATGTAGTGATCTGGAATGGTGAAGGATAATAATTGATCATCATCTTCATCATGATGATATTAGAAGCAGGGAGGATATAAGGAGCAAGCTAGGGGTGACCGAAGGAGTTCTGGAGAGGATTGGAAGGAGCAGAAAGATATGGTATAGGCTCTGTCAGCGGATGCCAGAACGTAGGTGGCCGGAGAGACTTCTGTAATGGGAACAATCAGGAAGAGGGAGGAGGGAAGACCCGGGACCCGGTGGAAGAACTGTGTGGAGGAGGACATGGCCGATAGGGGACTTGAGAAGGAAGATTGGTGGGATAGAGAGAGGTGGAGGGACGCTTTGACTTAGACAGGCAACCCAATGAGGGAAAAAACCTGCAAAAGTAAAGTAAGTATCTTCATCATCATCATCATCCAATGCGCTACAACTCTTTTAGAGTCAAGGCCTCCTGCAGCTTTGTCTGCCAGTCTTCTCTATTGGTTGCCGCTGCTCTCCAATTGCGGATTTCCAAGATGGACCTGGCATCCGCTGCCACTCCATCGATCCATCGGAGCCAGAGTCTTCCCACTCTCTTTATCCCATTATTTTTTTTTCATCTAAGATCATCCTAGGAATCTAATCCTGGGTCATTCTTATTACATGGCCTGCCCACCGAAGCCGTCCTACTTTGTTTACTCTTACGGTATATTAATTTAATATAATAATATACTTTAATAATTGATTGTGGAGGTAAAAGGAGTAGTGAAAATTCTGCGGATTGTTATGAGTAAAGACTTGTAAAGAGGGGAGTAGGAATTTACTGAGTTTCATTTAGGGGGAATTGATATTGGAAGTGATTGGACGGAGGGGAGTTTTAGGTTTGTGAGTTATATAAAAAGAGGTTTTTTATTTTGAATTTAAGAGATCTTAAAGATGTTTGTTTAACATAGTTTTTAGTGATGGAATAGGGTCTCGGGATGTGGGTACATATGGCACGTCGGCACATAAAATAAATTTTGTTTATTCGTGTATATTTTCTAACCGCCCTCAGAATGTTATAGATTTTAAGATCGATATTTTTAGCATTTTTTATCAAACTTGTACTACTTCTGTGTAGTATGTAGTATCTGTATGTGTGTGTGTTTTATTTCTTCAATCATTAAAATAATCTAGGTTCATTGAACGCTTTATCCAGGAAAATTGCAGGAAGCACGCAACCTTGTTAAACTGCTGAATACCCGAATATCTATTACGGCTCGTAATTCATTGCCGGCTCTCATGTTATATAATACCATATTCGACTAATTAGGAAATTATTTAATAAAGTAAACGAAACGAGACACGAATTGATGAGGGTACCTATTTATTTAACAGTAAATTAAAATTAGTCTTATTATCTTTAACACGTAATTTTCTAATGATACCGAATGAACAACACAATATTATTTCTTCTTCTTCTTTTACCGGCACAACAGGCGCAAGAAGCTGCCCTTGGCCTGTTCAACGGCCGCCAACCATCTTTCTCTATCTTCTGTAAGGGTAACTGGGATCCTAAGTTGACGCAGATCCCGCCTCACAGCATTCTTCAATCGGCCCTTCGGCCTACCACGTTGCCGCACACCATCCGGAACGTAACTGTACAGTTTATGTGCCACTCTTTCCTCGCTCATCCTCATTACATGGCCAAGCCATTTAAGCCACTGTATCCTTATGTACGCTGAGATGCTACATTCCTTATAGAGCCCAAAAAGTTCACCATTTTTTCTTCTTCGCCAATTACCATTCTCGCATTTTGTTCTTCTTTTTGACCGCAACTCTGACCATCTTCATATTTTAAACTTAGTCATCTAATACTCAAGCATTTAGCACAAAGTAGTAGCTATAACTCAATAAATCTCAAGTCTTTACAACAATATCCTTTGTAATGGAAATTAAATAATAATAATAAATAAATAAATAATAAAGTTTTAGCGAGCCCGAAGGTTCCATGCTGATACTACCAATTCTCTACATTCATCTGTCCAATGAAGCCTCTCCAAACCCAAATCCACTAAATTATTGGATCGCAATTCTCGCATGGTTCGTTATAGTACAAGAGCCCAAGAGGAGAAAAAAGGCAGTTATCTCACCCCAATGTTTGATTACTTTGATGAAAACTAAGTGTAATTACTAGTCAAAATTGATGGGTCTGCCAAATACAGGTAGGGGGAATAAAAAATGGCGGCTGTTTGAAAGTTATAAAAAAAATTTTCATTCGGAGCTCTATATCTTAAAAAGTAGGAACAACACAAGAAAACCTAAGAGAACGTCATTTAAAGATGAGAAAATTTGCTAAAATATGAGTTTTAAAAGAGTTATTTATGTTACATGGTTTTCAAGATATAGCTTTTTAACAAGCAACATTTCATAAAAATGTTGTATGGGACGTACTGAAAGACCAGTAGTTAGTTTTCAAGATATAGAGCTCCGAATGAAAAATGAATGTTTTTTAAGGTTTTGAAACAGCCGCCATTTTTATTCCCCTAACTATACCTGGCAGACCCATCAATTTTGACTAGTAATTATACATAGTTTTCATTAAAGTAATCAAAAATTGAGGTGAGATAACTGCCTTTTTTTCTTCCCGGCTCTTGTACTATTACTATGTCCCATTCCAAGTAAAAAAAAAAACAAGTATAGTCCTATGTCCCAGAACCTTAGACCCCCATCTTATTCCCAGCAATACTATAACCTGAATTATATTTACCGGGAGAAGTTCCCATAATTCCCCATTATGCAGCCTTCAAAATTCTGTTAATTCACTCTTTTTTGGTCCGAATATTTTACGCAATACGTTATTTCCTAAAACCTTAAGATGTTTTGGTGTAAGATGACAGTTATAATTACCATTTGTGAAATTAGGTCTGTTAAATTAAGATAAGGCAACATTATCAAATCATATTTTCAAACGTTTGCTTATATAAACCTGTGTTATTTACAGATGTAACCGTCTATTTGGAGGAGGTCGCTGATAAATGATTTTTTGTGGGCGTGTCGAAAGTCGATACACTTTTTTAATTCATAGACACATAAAAAATTCGATGTTTGAGTTATGCCACTTTCCCAATTCACCAATTATTATATTATCTTCAATAAATTATAGCTCAGTTATTCAAATTGCCTGGGGCGAGGTGCGAATAACGATACTAAATTAAAGACCTGTCGTAGCTATTAAATCTCTGTACATAATTGTTTGATGCTCTTGAATGAATCACTCAGGAACGTAAGAAGGAAGGGGCTAAACAATAACTATGTAATAAAAGGAGAATTAAATAAAAACTTGGAGCTATATTATTATTTTAGGAAATTTTAGATTAACTCTCTATGACTGATTGCATGATGCTATTTAATGAATCACACAGGAGAGCAGGAACAGAAGGGAAAGATTTGTTTCTTACTTACTTCCATAACATTCATCACGTAAACAAAAAGGTTTTTTTTTAAAATATTTATTTATTGCTATTTACAACTGTACATAATAATATATTTAGTAAATCTGATCTAAGTTAAATTGGAGTGTTACAGGCGTGTACAGAAACTACCCATTGGTACCACTCTAATGACATTTTACATTAGCTGGTCTCGTGGCCATCTTCTTTTCAGACGCCTCGGAGGATTGGCAGGAATGGAAGAGGATGCAAGATTAGAAACTAGGGTGTTTGAGTGGTTAGAGAGTTTATAATGGAAGGAGTGATATCTTGTTCGGACTAGATCGGTTAAATAGGGAACATTAAGGTCTTTATGTATGATTTTATGCATGATGATTTTATTTGTGACAAAGTAAGGAGCATTGAGGATTTTGGATTGTAAGGATTGAATACGAGCGGAATTCGAAGGTTTAGTGGAGCCCCAAAGTTCAACTCCGTATGTCCAGATTGGCCTTATTAAATGTAATGTGTTGAAAGTTTAGACCGTTTGTCTAGTAAGTGCTGTAATAGTCGAAATTGACGTGGAGTTTCCTGTCTTTTTAGTCTTGTGTGAGGATTCCAGGTTAATCGTTTGTCCAAATGAAGTCCAAGGTAGCGGATCTGTTCGATAGGGGTAAGAGTAACATCATTTAATGAAACTGTAGGGCAGTCAGTTGGTTTACGACGAATGGTAAAGGTGATTTGATGGGATTTGTTGCAATTTAAACGGTAAAGATAAATTCAATATCCTTAAAGTATTAAGTATGACTAAGTATTCTTTCAGAAATCCCGCCCTTTTTTTTTCTATCTCTCTTTCATTCAAATATGTAAAAGTTAACCCTAAGGTGCTCTATGGTTAACTTACGCGTGCTTAGGAGTTATTATCATTATTTCAAAGCAAGAACTGACTAAGCCATCACACTGCAAAAGATGATCCGTTTAGTAATAAATCCTCAGAGCCCTGAACTTTCTAGATTTACCATGATTCAGAGGTGTAAAGCATGGAACAGGGTTGTGAGAAAACCGAACTCTGCATTTGCTCTTATGCAAATTCAAACTGAAGCCCCTTATGTAGGTACGATATTTTTCAATTGCTACATATCGTCGAGGGCAATAAAACATAAATAAAATTCTTATTATGAAGTAATAAAAATTATAAAAAAACTCACTTACTTAATTCGATTTTGAGTTTAGTTATTTTCAGATTTCTGAAAGTGCAAACGTTTTGTAGCTTAGGACATTTCGGAAGCTAAATGAAAAGATGTGTGAAGAGTGTGGTAAAATAAAAAGACAAATAGTGATGAACTATTGTAATTGAGCCAACGTTTCGCCCCACATTGTAGGGCTTCATCAGGGCTAAAAGAGATGCAAACACTTAAAATAAGTAACAAATTAAATGAAGAATTAAAACAGTAAAAAAAAAGACAGAAAAACTGAATATATATATATATTTTTTTCGGTGTATCATTAAACTCAATGAAGTCGAATTTTAAAAACTTTTTATTTTTTAGTTTTCCTTACTGTAACATGTTATACTAGTTAATATGAAAACCTTTCATGAATATAATATATTGCACATTCCTTAACCTAGGTATTAGCCTGTCAAGTTCGTAATTTTTTATAAACCGCCTGAAGACAGGTTCCTTACTAAAATGAAGTCCTGTTAATTCCTTACACGGAAGTATTTCTTCCCAACTGGAACCAGTTATGGAACGATAGTCACGAATTAATTTTTTTTTTGTGCTTTGCGTTTCTTAACCCACATAAAAAAATATCGACAAGGAATTCATAATTAGGGTCCAGATGCTATCTCCGCCTAATTGCTGACCGTAGTTCTGTTGGTATAGTTAACTAGGTCAGGAATTCTTATAATTATTTGCAAAACTGTCTTCCTTGTTTATTAATTTGTTATTGTATAATTATTATTTTGTAATTTATACTTTATGTAACAAGGCCATTGTTAACTTATGTATAGTCAATATTCGCTACAACAAGCCTCGATGTGGGTTTAACAATCACTTTAGCTCGAAAAATTAAAATATTTTGCAATAAATGTTGTTGTGACCACTGTATGATTAGGAATAACGTCTATATTTATGTATACATGATATAGATATTCTTTATTTGTTGTATTTAATCATTAAACATAGTATGAGAAATATTTTTTTTTTGGTTACTGCATCACTGCTAAGCCAACATAACAAGAGCCGGGGTGAAAAAAGGTAGTTATTTCACCCCAATTACTTTAATGAAAACTATGTATAATTAATAGCCGCCATTGATGAGTTTTCCAGTATAAATGAAGGGAATAAAAATGGCGGCTGTTTCAAAGCGTTAGAAAAAATTAAATTTTCATTCGGAGCTCAATATCTTTAAAACTACCATCAACACTAGATAACTTAAGAGAATATTATTTAAAGTAGAGTAAATTTTCTAAAACATGAGTCTTAATAGAGCTATTTATATTCAATAGTTTCAGAGATATAACTTTATTAAAACCAACATTTCATTAAAAAGGTACTGAAAAAACTTTAGAAAAACAGTTTAATGTAATATACAGTAGGTTATGAAGTTTATTTTCATAGGAGTTGTTGTTTTCATGACATTGGACAAAATAAATTTACAAAATGTTGATTTTTAGTTTTGAACAAAAATGTTCATTTATTAAAAATATATGACTGGAACCTCGATATCTCTCAGCTTTCAAAGTAAAGCTAGTTAAATGTACTCTAAGGTAATTTATTACTTTTATCTTCTCCACCTGTTCCTCCGACCAGTTGATAAATGACCTTCTACAAGCTCGTGTAGGTCAGAACTAATACAGAAAAATTCGACTGACTTTCCTGACTCCTGACCATCAAGGACATGAGCCCTAAAAAGAGCTATTTACTAATTACTTTTTAAAGTACAACATTTCATAAAAAATTCACTGAAAAATCAATAGTTTTGAGAAAACAATATCTCAAAAAATAATAAAGAAGATGGTTAGGGTTGCGATCAAAAGAGAAAAAAAAATAGTTAACAACTATTTATTTGACATTACGCTTTTTCCGTAGATTTGTACGTACGTTTCGACCTATTTTGTAGATGAAGCTCTACAATTATATCTCACTGATGTGTAATAATATGGTTTGTATTAGAGATCGACAAAAAACATCGACAAAAAACCATCGATGTTTTTTTAACCATTTCAGTAACATACGCATGCTCCGGCCAGTCATAAGTGCTTTTTCAACCAAAAAATAGGACATGGACTCCAAAAAAATCAATGTTTTAAATATCGTTGCTTACAATAAATTACCCGAAATACATCGATGTTTGAAAATATCGTTGGTTACAATACATTACCCAAAAAACATCGATGTTTTTGAACAACTATTTCAGAAACATAAGATCTGTTCCAACGATCAAGCATTCTACGGCCTGTCAGAAGTGGGTTTTGAAACTAAGAATCCGACATCGAGTACAAAACACATAGATGTTTTTAAAATATCGTTGCTTATAATACATTACCCAAAATACATCGATGTTTTTGAACATCCATTAGAGTAACATAAGGTCTGTTCCAACGATCACGCATTCTACGACCTGTCAAAACTGGTTTTTGAAACTTAGAATCCTATATCGACTACAAAAAACATCGATGTTTTTAAAATATCGTTATATATGTATGTATGTATATATGTCTATTTATATGTATTGTAAGTATTATAATTTGTTCCAAAAATCATTTCCGACAGGCTGTAGAATGCGTCATCGTAAGAATAGACCTTATGTTTCTGAAATTGTTGTTCAAAAACATCGATGTAATTTTGGAAAATATTTGTATGCAATGATATTTTAATATTGAGCATAGATATTTTAAAACATCGATGTTTTTCTAGTCATAATTTATCTTTATTACGTCGTTGTTGATAGGAAATTGTTTATACTGTAAATTTTTTGTTTTCATTTAGTTATTTTTGGGAAAAAAAAAATGAAAAATTGGGACAAACGTAAAACATCGAAAGTAAAACATCGATGTTAAAAAAACATCGGCTTAAAAACATCGATGTTTACAAAACATCGATATCGATGTCGCATCCCTAGTTTGTATATTGTACTGCCAGTATGTCCTACTGTTAATACAAGAGACCAATAGGAAAAAAGACAGTTATTTTGTTTTATGTTTGCAGTTATTATGTTGCAAATTGTTGTTGTAATACTGACAGTTAGGAGGCGTTTCTTTTTGAAATAAGATAGGAGTGGGTGAGCCTCGTGTGACCTATTCTCACCCTAGTCAGTACGACCTCCTCTCTACGGCATTTGCGACTGGAAGTACCCCAGGCTATGTTTCGCGAACTATTGAACGTAAATATTTCTATTATGGCTCATACTTTAGAAAATTTAATCTAGTTTAAATGATTTTCTCTCAGGTTTTCTAGAATTGTTGGTTATTTTTAAGGTATAGAGCTCCAAATGAAAAATTAATGTTTTTTAAGTTTTGAAAGGCTGTTGACAGTCTCATCAATTTTGACTAATAATTATATACACTTTTCATTAAAGTAATCAAACATTGGGGTGAAATAACTACCTTTTTTCCCTATTGGCCTCTTGTTCTAACAGTAGGACATACTGGCAGAATAATATACAAACTATATTACTACACATCAGTAAGAAGGGAACAATCAGAACCTGGACCCTGAGAGATCCCCAGCTGGAGTAAGTAACATATACCAAATAACTTGGAATTAGATCAGAGATACATTTTTTTAAATATTAATAATTAATTTGAATTTTTAAAATTCAACATGTATATATTTATTATTTGATACTTTTTTTCCAGTAATGTTTAATTTTTTTCTAAATTGTGGATTTTAAGAAGTATTTTATTTAATTTATTTTTTACCTCTTTATAAGGTAAATGTAATTTTATAATGCCGGGGAAAGGCAGTCTGTTTGGCATTCCTTGATCTGAGGGCGGCTTTTTCCTCAGTCCAGAGGCAGGAGATATGGGACACACTAAAAACAAAAAGAGTGCCAGAAAATTTGTTAAGTGCTATAAAATCAGTTTAGCAAGACCCCAAGGGTATTGTAAGACTCAATGGTCAAACGTCGGCCTTTCCACTTTTATGAGGGAGACAGCCTAAGCCCACTACTGTTGTCCTCCTTATGGATGAGATATGGAAGGTTTGTAAAATGAGATGCCCAAGAGCACTAGTAGGTTTTGCAAATTGTTGGAACCTAACTCCAGTACTGGCTCTAGTGATAATATGTGCAGATGATATTGTACTGATAGATGATTCTGAAGAAGCTCTCCAGACATTCTTGGATGAATGGAATGAGAAACTGAAGATAAGATGTTTGCAAATTAACCCTGAGAAAAGCAAAATTATGTATGTCGGAAGAGAAAACAATGGTGAACCCCTAAAACTTACGAATACTTATACTATCTAGGGACCATAATAAGTAAAGATGGCAAAATAGACCACGAGGTTCTAAATCGAGTGAAGAAGGTCAATGGAGTGTACCATCAGATTTTCAGAACTCTTTTAGGCAAGCAAGAAGAAAGCAGGTGCAAAAATCCCAGCCCTCCTTTATAAATCAGAAAGCTGTTCAGCCCTCGAGAAGCACGTAGGAAGAATACGTCAGTATAAATGAGATTCCTCCGAAGAATAGTTGGTAAGACCGGAGGGACTGTTTCAGATATAAAAGTATTCGAGAGGATCTGGATGTGAAATCAGTGCGAGACACAATGTAAGAGCGGCAATAGAAGTATGGACATGTCTCTAGAATGGACGACACCAGAAAAGCCAGGTGGTATTTGGAAGCAAGGCTGGAAGGAAGACGGCCTCGTGGCAGACCTAGGTGCATGTACTCCGAGTACATTGGAAAACCAGGGGCAGCAAGAGGACGCACTATCCCGGAGATGAGAAGACTAACCAGGGGTGGGCTCGATGGACTGAGACTTCTCCATGCTTAACGGCACACAGGAGCTAGAGAAAGAAGAAGTTTATAAGGAAATATATCCATTTTAATTATGATATTATGCTTCTATTTGAAGTTTTCTTTGTTCAAACATTCATCTTTTAGATATAATAATATTTATTATTAAGCTTTTATTTAATGATTGCTAGCAGTTTTGCGAAGCTATTTCGAAACCTGCCTCCACAAATGTTTAAAAATATTATGTTATTTTTTCATTGCATCAAATATTGTAAAAATAGTTGTAATAAAACGAGGTTTTTGTTCAGATTTATATCGATTTTAAAACGGCATACAATTCTATTGAACACAAAATACTGTAAACAATATTTCAATACAACTGATAAAATCAAAGAAAATAGTAAATAAAGTACAGACGTTCATGACCGTCTAGTAATTTTATGATAAATTAAAGGCATCATTATTATTTAAAGTGTTTATCAATGGCTTTTTATCTGCAATAACAATCTATTAATTAATTCTTATAATATCTCCAGGACATTGTTTCTCAAAATTAAACACACCTCCAAAGACTATTAAGTATAATTTTTATTTTTTTATGCATTATTGCATTAACACACTCAGTCGTAAGACATGGGCAATGATATTTATTGTGAATTCAAGTTTTTGACTGTACCCAGAAGTTTTAAAGATAATAGATTTTTAGAAAAATTTTAAGAAATTATTTTTTTTAAAAGGAATAATACTCTTCTGGTTTAAGGTAAAATATTGTAATTAACAAACATTGTGAATGTTTTATTTTTTTCAGTTTAACGACTGATTGCCTCAATTTATTTAGTATTTACAAAGAATTAAAAATAATAATTCATTACCTCTACTTATTTCCTCCGACCAGTTGATAAATGGCCTACAGCAAGCACGTCTAAAAATCCGACTGGTTTGAAGGGCGAACTAGTTCTGGCCCGTTCGTGATTCCTCACCGCAAATCGTAAGTGTGCCTGGACCAAGTTCGATTTTCGCTCACGCACTTCTCGCTAATTCATTCATAACTCGTCTGCGATAGCTAACAGGTCCCTCATTCCCCACTACTATCTGATTTGTAACCTTGTTCCGTGTGTAGACCATTAGTAACCGAGCGAATTATTCCTCATACTTGTTTTTCCAATTAGATGGTAACCTATATTCTTTAATTAGATCAGTTGTTCCCACGAGCACACGCGAAACCAGTTATTCAGGCTGCATACATAATTTATTTCGCACTTTCTCGTCGAGAATCCTGAAGTCAATTTTAGTTTTTTTGCCAAATTTTATGTTTTGTGAGTGTTAGTGGTGACGTTTAAGAGTAATTTATAGAGATGTACTAAGTTATTTTGTACCGAACATTAATATTTTAGTTGAGAATCAATATATTATTTTTTAATAAATATTGAATGGAATGTCTCAACATAATAATTAGGATAAAAAGAAATAAAAATTACACCATTATGTAATGGTAAAAGAGTTTGTTTATATGAACTTGGTAATCCCAATTATAATAAATAGAAAATTTATTCAGGAAGGTTTCACACCATCATACTACGACAAATAAGAACTGAACATCTTTTTTTTTCCCCTCAGTTTGCTCTTTAATCTTCTTTGGCCTCCCGAACTAGCCTTCTCAACTTCTGCCTGTCTTGGACTACTGCTTCCCAGCTTACTGTAGCTCTTTCAGATATTTGTTGATTCTGTTTATCCATTTGGTTCTTGGCCTACTACGTGGTCTCTTGCCAACTATACTAGCATTCATTGTTGTGCAAGGGCGTCCTGTTGGATCGCTTCGAGCCACATGTCACCACCCTCACAGTAGTGAGAATATGGGGGAGCTTAAAACAGCATAAAACAAAATGGCGGCCGGGTATACTCAGCCCCCGCCAATATAGCGGTGAACGAAAAGAAAAAGGACGCGAGACCCTCATAATAAAATGATGGCTATTAAAAATAAAATGGCGGCCGGGTAGACTCAGCCTCTTCCAAAACCAATAAGCCTCTCAAACAGCATGAAAAACAAAATGGCGGCCGGGTAGACTCAGCCCCTGGTGGCAGTCACGTGACTTAAAAGAGGGCGTGGCCTTATGATCCGGTGAGTGGTTAAGGTTATGTCGAACTAAATTTAAATTTAAATCTCCCGCAAGGAGGCCACGTGACCAAATACTAGCCTCCCATTGGCTGCCTAATGCTCACGTGAGTGGTCACGTGACAGACCACGTGAGTGGTTAAGGATGGGTCGAGCCAAATATTTGAATTCAAATCTCCCGCCATGTGTGACGTCATCAAAATGCTGGCTTCTGATTGGCTCCTCAAATCCCTGTCCCAGCTTCCCCATATTCTCACTACTCCTCACCCATCTTAACCTCCTTCATATCATGTGATGATTGACCAGTCTCTACAAGCAGATCAATGTTAGTTCTTCTCCTCCATGTGTTAAGGTTCTGATCCCAGAAAGATCCTGTAGTTATATGGAGGAATTTTCGTCTAAATCTCTAGATTCAGCTTAAATCCCACGTAAAATCCTTGATGCTCCTTATTACGTTACAAATAAACTCATCCACAAAGACCTTAACATCAGCAGTTATCTCACCCCAATTTCTGATTACTTTAATAATAATACACAAGAAAACCTAAGAGAACGTCTTTTATAGAAGAGTAAATTTTCTAAAATATGAGCCCTAATAGAGTTATTTACGTTTAACACTTTTCGAGATATAGCTTTTTAAAAAGCAACATTATAGAAAAATGTTGTATGGGACGTACTGAAAGATTAGTATTTAGTGAATTTATTTTCAAAAATTTATATCTCAAAAACCATTCGACGTACAGATGTCTATTAGCACTCAAATTAAAGCTAGTTTAATGAGGAATAAAGTAGTTTATGATGTTTATCTTCGTAGGAGCAATAGTATACATGAAATTTGCAAAAATAAATTGATTTATAGTTGTTGGGACAAATTTTCATTTGCCAAATTTATATTCATATGTAAATATCATAAAAACTGCTACCCCTGCGAAGATAAGTGTCATAAACTACTTTATAGTAAGTTAAATTTCCTTTATTTTGAGTGTTGGCAGGCAAATGCGCGTCTTATAGATTTAGAGATATATTTTTTCAAAAATTCTTTTATACGAACAACTATAAATTAACATTTTGTGAGTTTATTTTGTCAAATATCATAAAATCTACTACGCCTACATAGATAAACATAATTAACTATTTTGTAGTAAATTTAACTAGCTTTAATTTGAGCGTTTGCAGACATCTATACGTCCAATGGTTTCTGAAATGAATTTTTTCATAAATCAAACTTTTAAATAAAATGTATTTTAGCAAATCATGAAATCTATTATTCCTACGAAGGTAAAGGTCATGAACGTCATTATAGTCCATTAAACTAGCTTTAAGTTGAGTGCTAATAGACATTTATACGTCACATAGTTTCTGAGATATAGATTTCTTAAAATAAATTAACTAACTACTAATCTTTCAGTAGATTTTTAAGAAATTATGGTTTTTAAAAAGCTATATCTCGAGAACTACTGGACGTAAATAGCTCTTTTAGGACTAATATTTCAGAAAATTTACTCTTCTTTAAATAATGTTCTCTTAGATTTTCTAGTGCTGTTGGTAGTTTTTAAAATATAGAGCTCCGACTGAAAAATTAATGTTTTTTTAAGGTTTTGAAACAGCCGCCATTTTTTATTCCTCCTACCTATACTTGGCAGACTCATCAATTTTGACTAGTAATTATGCGTAGTTTTTATTGAAGTAATCAAAAATTGGGTTGAAATAACTGCCTTTTTTTCTTTCCGGATATCTGTTGCGCCCGATTGCACAGACTAATTTCTGCATTGATCCCGTGTTTTGTGGGTTAGTTTTTTATTACGTTTTATGAATTGGACTGATATTTATTTGTTTATACCAGGGCCCTGTTTCATAATGGAAGCTAATAGTATTAGTTAAAAATACAAGGATAGAAACAACGTGTTAATTACACTAATACTTACTTTTTTCATTATTAGGAGTTAAAAACTACTAAAGTACAAGTTACTATTGTACAAGTCAGTGTAGTTGTATTAAGTTAAATCTACAAGACTAATAGTATTAGTTTGTACTTTATTATGAAATAGAGCCCTCATCGGCCTGGTGGCACTTAATTTTTAATGCAAGGTGTTAATTTTTTTTTAAACAATTTATTACAGGTCTCATACAAAATACACCCCCTAACTATATACAGTATTATAAATGAAACAAAAAAAATAAAATAAAATAAATTGATTAAAATAATAATTCTTAATAAAAGATACAAGTAAAATTAATAACAAATACAATGACATTTATGGATTGAACAAAATAAATAATTAACTTCCAATGGAAAATAAGAAAGTGAATTTAAGAAAAAAATGAAGAGTAAAAAAGAAAAGAAATTAAGATGAAAATAAGAGAACTGATAAATATAAAATTTATAACAGGATTGTAGCAGCCTGGGTTTCATTCTTCGGGTTGTGGTTGGGTTCCCTAAGTAAGTAGTAAACTGTAGGTAACTGGGAGTGGAACTTCATGAACCGTTATTTTTTATGTAATCCTCTGTTGTCTCTATTTGTAATTCCCCAATGCAATTGGCTGTTTCTTACAAATCAAGGAGCATCCATTACAATTCTTACGACATTATTTTGAAAAGATTGTATTTTTTTTTCCTTTTCGTAAAGGATGCCGCTCCCTAACTTCACAGCCATACATCAGCGTGGCCTGAGAAATGTTATAAAAATAAGAATAGCTATTTCTGTTAATTTGGATTTTCAATTTACGATAGGATATAGCGTTGCTAACCTTGCGTAGGTTTGAGTTCTGATGTCTGAATCCACAGATTAATTTTGCGCAACATGTGATTTGGCGTAAATCTGAGCCAAAATGCGCCACAGTTTCTGCAGAAATCGTCTTTTTTTTATTATATAAGATTTAACGTAATGTGAGAAAGCAAATAATCTTACTTGGCTTAAGATACGCAAATACCCAATCTGTGTTTGAGGGAAGTGTCATATATAGAGGATTAAGAACGATTAGGGAAGAAAGAGTTTTGGAACTGAATAGGAAGGTTGAGGAGGATGTTAACGTAAGATATAATGAAACCGTAATGTAATCGACAGAGATCGGGCGAACTCGGTTTCCCCGTGCGAATATCATGTCTCTAGTTTTTCTTTTTTCCTCCTTTTGATATTCATAAAATTCTTCAATTTTTATCTATTTATCTATTATTTATTATTGCTAGTACTGAGAATTGTTTATTTCTTTTTTAAATAAAAAAATAATAAAGTTACTTCAGATAAGATTTATGAACAATTCTTCATTTCAGCACTTTCAGACTATTTCGATGGGGATAAGGCCTTACTGTAATTAAAAAACACTCATAAAAAAATGAGAAAAATCGATTCCATAAACTGATCGAAAACAGTTGCTGCCACATTCCAGGTATATACCAGCCTTTAATATGTAATTTCAGTTCTGTGCGACTTTTAGTTTTTGACCGCCCCTAACCGGACCAGAGTTATTATTATTCGATTTTCGAACGACCAATACATTTGTATTCTTGAATTTTCCTCTTAATTAATCAATTATACAATAATAATAAATCGATGTACGAGCATGCGATAGATAGCATTAAAATCGATAGCACCTTCGTTTATGCGTCTTAACAAACATATAAGAGGACCCTTATATGTTAGATATAAACAAATTTAATATAAATCAATACACTATTTTAAAATCGACAGCATTTTTGTTTTCTACTCGTCTTCTGAAAATGTGTGATGCGACCCTCATACCTTAGAAATTGAAAATGGTAAAATATAAGCGAATAAAAAAATCTAATTCTTATTCGAATAATATTGTCCAATATTTGACTAATTTTTTATTTGATTCAAATAATATTTCAAGTATTAGAAAACAAAAGTATTCGGTTTGACTAGTTGTATTTTTATTTGAATAAAAATTTATTTGTCTTTCGTCAATGGAATAATGAAATAATAATTTATTTATTTGCTTATGGGGCAACCCCGGTACAAATAGAGTTAGCCTTTATACCCAAGCTGGATTATCTACTTTCGTTAGAATAAAGCAATAACTTCACTTCATATTTAATAATATTATAAAACAAAAAACAAAACAAAACAAAAACTATACCTTCTATTGGGACGATAGGTGTCCATCTCTAAGCAAAAGGTTTTGCGTTACATATATAAAAAACAGTTTAATGCTAACCCTAATCCTGAGAGTACAGACAGAAATTCATACAACTGATTTCGGCTAATATTGCTTAGCTTCGGTTCTCATGGTATGCGGGGCAATTTGTCAAAAAATGGTAACAATCCTCCAGAGCCATTCCATTACAAACTAGACAAAATTTCTGTGGGTCCAAAGTATGTTTGGACCAACATTTAGAGTAATTGAATATTTACCGGAGAGTAGTAGTTAGGAAATTATTCATCAATCGAATACAAACTTCAAATAAAAATATATTCGTCTCTCGTCCATTGAATACTTTTCGCCCGACTCTGACCTGGTCCATCTTTTAACAATATATTAACTTATATTCAACATATTATTGTTAACGCCTACTTATCCGTATCATTGTTGGTTTAAAAGGGGTTACATTTTGGCTTGTATATATTTATTATTTATTATTTAATTGTGTTATTTTACTTACATCTTTTCAAGGTTTTCCTTAGATATGTAATGAGCCGTTTTCGAAAAAAAAGAAGTGGAAACTCGAGTCTGAAAGGGGTCACTTTCTTTTAGTTGATTTCATCAAAAAAGTTGATGTCGCATTCCAGGGATGCATTCATCTTAAATATGTAATTTCAGTTTCGAACGACTTTTGGTTTTTGATCTAGAATAATAACACAGAACCACATTCCATACATTATCAAGTAAAAGTAAATACATACCAAAGGCCGTGGAGAGAAATCAAATGCTCCACGGGTGTATTTTCGCTCCGTCAAAAATGAATCCAAATCTCGACCTTTATAATGTATGCTTGAAAAAGATTTTATGAAGATATTACATAATACGCGGGAGGAATTTGATGGTTTGGTGGAGCCCCAGATCTCAATCCCATATTTCCAAATTGGTCTGATTATTGTAGTGTACACTAATTTTTTGTAGTGAATGCTGTAGCAATCGGAATCTACGAGCAGTTTCTTGTCGTTTCAGTCTTGTGTGTGGATTCCAAATAAGTCTCTTGCCAAGATGGAGTCCTAAGTATCGAATCTGTTCAACAGGCGTTAGTGGAGTATTTAGGAAGGATACTGTAGGACATGAGGGCAGAGGTTTACAACAGAGAGTAAAGGTAATCTGATGGGATTTGTCAGGACAGAATTTATTTTGATTCCCCAGTTTAAACACCATTCTTCAATGATGTCTGTAGTGTTTGTGATGCATTAGTTGGGTCGTTGTTTACGGACAGTATACATGTGTCATCAGCGTACAGAAATTTTATGGCACATTGTTTAAGGTTGTAAGGAGTAAAATGAATGGGAAAATAAAAATAATTAAAGAGAGAAAAGTGAGTTTGAAATTTATCAAATTGAGGTAATGGATCAAAAATTGGCCTCATCTTTGTTATTTAAATAAAAATTAGTTAGCCGTTACCTCTAGGCCAATTAGGTAAATCCAGCCTTAAATTTATGAGTATTAAGAAATAAATCCGTCGTCAAAATATAAGGAAACAACATTTATACAAGCCTAAGGGAAAGTAGCTGATGGAATTTGGCCATTGATTAGGACCACCTACGTATCGCCCTCGCAATCCACAATCCATAAAAAAATCATTAAAATCGTATTAACGATAGCTGATGTTATCCTACATGGATTTAACTATAGAGACTGATAGGCCCAAGCACGCGAAACCAAATTTATACTACAATTTACAACGTAAAACGGTAGAAGAAATTTTGGGAATGAATTTTTTCCCTTCCTGCATGAATACTTTTTTTTTTTTAATACATTCATTAGTTTAAGTACAACACTGTTGCCAAGTCAGCTATCATTAAAGTTTTAACTTAATAGGTGAGTCGATTCCACTTCGGCTTCAAAAAACAATTAATCCTGTTCACTGTTGTTCACCTAATGAGAAAATGAACAAATCACTAACTAATTACTCCAACCTAAATGTATTTTCATACTTTAGCAAATGCATTTACATGATGCAAATGTATTTACAAAAATGCAGTAAATGTATTTACATTTAGATAATTCCGCTTATGCCTCATCGGGCTTTAAAAAAATGTCCTTGAAACAGTTTGAATACATAATAAAATAAGAAAAATAAGTTATGAGATGTAGATAGTTGACCGTAGATTAATGCTTGAAGAAGTTTATCGGGGGGTGCGGTCAGCAAAGAACAACATAAATAAACAAAACAATATTTATTTATTTTATGCCGACGTTTCGACCTGAGTTTCAGGTCTTCATCAGGGCTATAGGACAGAAGAGATAACAACAACATTTA
>NW_027115703.1:775156-779818 GCF_000696795.3 Halyomorpha halys | reverse complement strand
TACTCTAAATGTTGTTGTTATCTCTTCTGTTCTATAGCCCTGATGAAGACCTGAAACTCAGGTCGAAACGTCGGCATAAAATAAATAAATATTGTTTTGTTTATTTATGTTGTTCTTTGCTGACCACACCCCCCGATAAACTTCTTCAAGAAAAATAAGTTGTTGTTGTTGGTTGGGTCTTTTGGGCGTAAAACCCTGAGGTCATCAACGCCCACGCTTCTCACTTTATAATTCTATTTCAAGATTTGAAATTATTTAATTGATAAATAAGTTTGAATAATTACTTATTTTAGAATTTTTTAATACATATGACAAACATTTGGGCTTAGGTCTATTCAAAAGATTATTCCTTTTTAAGAAAATTAAAACAATTTCTATGTTTTTTTGGTCATCATTCAGGGCATCCGAAACACTCGGTCCCACTCCCAATCTACGTAAGTTCATGTAATAGAAATGACATTCCTCAAATATGTCACTGGTCATAAGTACACTGTTGCAGTATTGATATTTTGGCGGTGGTTGCATATTGATCAGGTATGGATGAGTTAAATTCGTTTTTTTTTTTTTTTAGAAAAATAAGTTTCTCTGTGGATTTCAAATTTGTCTTTCTTCTTCCTACCCAGAGTGGGGCGAATATTATTATATTATTCGATTGACGATAGATGAATACACGTGAATTCGCGATTTTTTTACACTAATAATCAATTATTCCGTAAAAAAAAAAAAAATAATATTTATCATCCAAATATTTTTGTAATCGTCATCATTTTACACAAATGATCAATTATTAAAGCTAAAAAATTAGATTAACCATTTGAATACTTTTGCATTCATCAATATTTTGCATAATGTTTTATTCGAAAAAAAAATTTGATTAACCATCCGAATATATTTTTATCCGTATAATTTCATTAGACCACATTTTTTGCCTAACAGATCTATGTAAGCTTACATATTTTATGATCCCGTATAGATTAATTTTAACTTTTCTGACTTCTGACAAATTAGGGTCCCTTTCTATGAATTCTTAGATGTGAAAAACGTAAATGCTATCGATTTCAAAATCGCATATCGATTTATTTCAACTTTCTCGATTTCTAATATGTTAAGGTCCATTAATATGTTTTGGTATATGTAGAATATGAAAATGCTATCGATTTTAAGATCACATATCGATTTATTTTAACTTTTCCGATTTCCAACATATCATGGTCCATTTATTTGTTTTGGGATATCCAGAATATGAAAATGCTATGGACATAGTTTATTATGTTAATTTCTATCACTTATTGACAATTTCTCCCGTACATTTCTTTATGTTGATTTCTTTTAAATTTACTTTTATAATTAAATAATTTTACTTTTATTTAATCTACATAAGCTCTGTCTGATTTTTAGTAACTTTTTTTATCTTTTCTTTTGCATAATTCTTTCCTGTTTGCATAATTTATTTTATACTTTCTAGTCGAGACTCCTGGCAGACTGGTCTGGAAGCAATTCAGGTCTTTGTTGCCCAATTTCGATTTCGTGAGTGTTACTCTTGTGACCTTGCTTAAGAGTGGGTTATAAAGGTGGGGTAGGTTTTTACTGCGTCGAGCATTAATCTTTTTGGATTTAAGCGGTAATATATTTATTTTCAATCCTTACATTATCCTCACCACGTATGCCGATGACACATGTCTATTTGCAGTTAAAAAGAACCCATTAATTGCAGTGCAAATTCTTTAATCCCACATCGCAATCCTGTAAGAATAGTGTGGAAACCACACACCTTTACCCTCGTCGCAAACCTACCGACAGCCCTACAGCATCATTTAATATTGTTTAAATAAACGTACATAAATAATATATAGTTAAAAGCCCCATGACATTCGGATGATCGATATGGCAGTGCATAAAGTACGAAAAAACAAATATTGATTTTTATATATGAAATAAAAAATCATTTCTATTTATTGTTGTTGATCTTATTGTTATTTTAATTTACTTACTTTTACTTTTACAGTTTTTTTTCCCTCAATGGGTTGCCTGGTTAAGTCAGAACGTTCCTCCACTTCTCTCTATATCACCAATCTTCCTCCTCAAGTCCTCTACCGTCCATGTCCTCCTCCATACAGTCCTTCCTCCGGGTTCGGGGTCCTCCTCTCTCCGTTTTCCTGATTGTTTCCATTGCAGAGGTCTCTTCGGCCACCTACATCCTGGCATCCACAGTCTGCTCCTTTCAATCCTCTCCGGAACTCCTTCGGTCACCAATAGCCTGCTTATAATATCCTCACTCTTTATTCTATCTAGGTTGTTAATTTTCAGTCATCTCCTCCAGTAATCCATTTCTGCCGCTTGTAGTTTGAAGTAGAGTCCTGGGTTAAGTGTCGAGATTTCTGCGGCGTAGTTAAGTAATGGCTCAACAATTCTTATTTTAATTTTATTCTATTTAAAAGCCAATAGATCCCACTTAAATTCTTCATATTAGTCAAGTAATTTATCTTTTTCTGAATATTCTTAGTCATATGTGTTGCCCCTTAGGCTGTTTAGTCTTTCTTAGTTTATTTTTGACAGTCTAATATTGCTTAAACTATAGTAAAATACTGTATTTCTATGAATGTGAAATTTTTCTTTTGTATAGAAAATTATTTAAATACGTGAATGTTTCATTAATAAAAAAAAATGTTTATATCATTTGATAGATGTATTTTTTATTAAAGGTTTCAAAGACTTGGGCATAATAGCCTTTAAGAGAAATTTTCAAACACGGTTATATTTACTCTAGCCTATTATGATGTATTTTAGTGGTTCAGAAGATTCTATAATGTTTATTGATTCAAATAATACATTTAAAAATATAATAATACAATATATGGTATATACATAAATCTAGTTTAATTATTTACAAGAAACAATAAATATATTAATTTACGATACTTAAGTGATGATCTTGGTGGTTCAGGCGTCGACAGCTAGAATGCGCCAGATGGCCCTTAACGGTTCTAGACCGCTGTTATTCGCTGAGTCGCTACAACATAAACGATTACAAAATCCAAACGACGTTTCGAGTAAAGTAGATAAATTTTCAAATTGATAGCTGATTGCTGAATGTTTTTTTCTAAACCTGTTGTGTAAAATATGATTTTGATTTTTAATGACGCTAAATGTGAATATGAATTGATCTTACTTTTTAAAAATAACCCAATAATTGTATCCCAAAATCTCCAATCCCATATCACAGCGCTCGAAGATTGGTGTCGTAATCGGAGGATTAAGATAAATTCCAACAAATCCCGTCAAATCACCTTTACCCTTCGTCGTAAACCTACTGACTGCCCTACAGTTTCATTTAATGATGTTACTCTTATCCCTGTCGAACAGATCCGTTACCTTGGACTACATTTGGACAAACGATTAACCTGGAATCCGCACACAAGACTGAAAAGACAGGAAACTGCACTTCGATTTCGACTATTACACCACTTACTAGACAAACGGTCTAAACTTCCAACACATTACAAAAGACTGATCTACATGACCGTAATAAGGCCAATACGGACATATGGAGTTGAGCTTTGGGGCCAATCCTTACAATCCTTCGTAAAATCCTCAATGCTTCTTACTTTGTCACAAATAAAATCATACATAAACCCTATTTAACCGATCTAGCCCGAACCAGATATCACTCCTTCCATATAAACTCTCTAACCACTCAAACCTCCTAGTTTATAATCTTGCATCCTCTTCAATTCCTGACAATCCTCCGAGGCGCCTGAAAAGAAGATGGCCACGAGACCAGCTAATGTAAAATGTCATTAGAGTGCTACCAATGGGTAGTTTCTCTACACGCCTCTAACACTCCAATTTAACTTAGATTAGATTTACTAAATGTATTATAATGTACAGTTGTAAAAGGCAATAAATAAATATTTAAAAAAAACTGTATGAAATAGTATAATCTTAGTGAGTTATAAATAAATTATATAGGTTATTGCCTCTCTTATGGCGATTAATTTTCTCTTTCTATTCCACGTTTTGTTGCCAATTAAATCTCCAAACTTTATATTACATCATAAAAATGTTATACAATTCGCATTATAGAGCGCGTTTTCCTCAATCAAAGGAGTTCCTTGCATAAGTTAAGGAAGGGCGTAACCTAAAACATGTAAATTGAGCTCAGTCAATGTAGTGAAATCTTGATAAAAAATTGGCATTGCCAAAACCTTTTAGCATCCTTTCTCTACCTTGGGCACTGAAATGATACCGAATGACGTCATCTTAATCTGTCATAATATTATTTTATTATTTTTTAATCTGAAATTAATTAAATTTAGGAATATTTCCATCTATAAATTTATTGTGAAACGTTGCTTGTTAATTATATACCTCTTTCTTTACGAATACGTAACGTTGCCTTTCCCACTAAGGTAAGAACAGCGTCTTAAGGTTTTTAAAATATAAAGTATTACGAAAACTATTCGGACTAAAAAAGGACTAATTAACCTTGTAACATAGGAGGCTACACAACGTCACTTTAAGTAAACGCTTTTTTTTTAATCCCTTCCTGGTCATTCCTCTCATACAGGGGAAGGTTATCTAGCAGTGACCATCCTATTCTAACCGTGGTAGGGGGTAGGGATGGGATATCGAAAGAAAAATATCGATATCGGTATCGATATC
>NW_027115703.1:768582-768981 GCF_000696795.3 Halyomorpha halys | reverse complement strand
TTATCGGTTACTGAATATCGATATCAAAATATCGGATATCGGAGACAAAATATCGATATTTCGATAATATCGATATCGATATCCCATCCCTAGTAGGGGGATCATCTTTTCCATCTCATGGTACCGCCACGGTGGATTCGAACCGGCACATGAATATTATTTCAGAAGTTTTTATTTATTTTATGTTGAATTTCAGGGTATTACGTATTCTTTTCGATTCATTACAAGAAGGCTATGTTATCCCTAAGGGATATCAATTTATACCAATAAAACATTAAACATACGAAAACCAAAGTTTTTTAAAATCCTTCAGATCTTAGAAAATTATAGCGAGTAGGTTGGTCGATGTACGACATGTCACAATCACACAAGAGATCACAAAAAAAAAAAAAAAAAAAA
>NW_027115703.1:764287-768057 GCF_000696795.3 Halyomorpha halys | reverse complement strand
AAAAAAAAAAAAAAAAAAGCAAACCGAAAACTGGGAAAATAAATTTACAAGAACTCACATTGTATTGAAGCGTTGAAAAGTAAATATCTCTGGAGTAATAAGACGGTGTTGTGATTTCATAATTTACCTATAGTAATTTACAAACTATTTCTTTATCCCATCTTTCATTTTTTTTTCTATTTATTTTTTTTTTATTCATTATTTTTTTTTTTTTGTAAAAATTCCGAAACGGCCAAATCTCACTGGTATTTTGTGATGTGAGCAGTAGTTAAGACGAATTTCAGATAGAAATTTAAACAGACAGATTTTGAAGATTGAAGATTAAATACTTTTTATTTATTGATAGATATTACAATCTGATACGCAGTTGTGGGCAATATATAATAGTGATGAATGATCACATTCATACTTAATTTTTTTTTTTATTTATTTATTTATTGATATTTACAACTGTATAAAAAAATACAACAAGTAAATTTGATCATAATGACATAATGATATGATACAGGATGTAGAGAAACTACCCAGTAGTAGAACTCAAAAACAGTTTACAATATAAGGTCACGAGGCCATCTTCTTTTCAGGCGCCTCGGAGGATTGCCAGGAATAGAAGAGGAAGCAAGGTTAGAAACTAGTGGGTTTGGGTGGTTAGGGAGTTTATTATAGAAGGAATAATATCGGGTTCGGGCTAGATCGGTTACATAAGGAACATTAAGGTCTTTATGGATGGTTTTATTAGTAACAAAATAAGGTGCATTGAGGATTTTACGAAGGATTTTGGATTGTAAAGATTGGATACAAGAGGGATTCGAAGGTTTAGTGGAGCCCCAAAGCTCAACTCCGTATGTCCAGATGGGCCTTATTATTGTCATGTAGATCAGTCTTTTGTAATGAATTGGAAGTTTAGACCGTTTGTCTAGTAAGTGCTGTAATAGTCGGAATCTGCGTGGAGTTTCCTGTTTTTTTCAGTCTTGTGTGAGGATTCCAGGTTAGTCGTTTGTCAAGATGTAGTCCAAGATAACGAATCTGTTCTACAGGGGTAAGACACACTGAAATAAAACTTATATTTAAAATAATTTTTATTTATTGATAGATATTACAATCTGCCACACAGTTGTGGGCAATAAGCAATAGTGATGAATGATCTCATACATACTAAAATAAATAAATGAATGAAAAAAAAAATAAACTCTCTTAAAATATATACAAACAGAAGAATAAACAAAATGAACATAATCAAACCATGTGAATGAAAAAAAAAATGAATAAAATAACATAAGGATAGAATAATATAATCTCTAGTCACATTTACACTCTTATATACAATATTTATATAATCGACCTGCATCCCTCTCGCCGCATCACTGGTAGATAGCCAGTGGAGGCTGAGCAAGTGCGCTAAAGCCGCAAACACTCAACTCGAGTGGAGAATCTGACCATTGCTAGAACTCCAATTGTCCATTTTTATTTTACAATAAGTCTCTTGGCCAGTGCCGTTTCAACCTTCTAGGTGGGCTGTAGGGATGGGTGGAACTAGATAAGGTTTGAACCAAAGGATTAGGATGGTTGGAAAGGTTTATATAGAATTTTTAGAATTTGGTTGGTATGAGGTCAAGGACAAAATGGATATGTAAGTCATGGTGTAGTGTTCTGTTGGAAACGTAATAGTGTACATTAACTATGGTTCTCAGGATTTTGGATTGAAAGGATTGGATATGATTGATGTTCGACGGTTTATCTGTCCTCCAAAGTTCAAGTCCGTAGGTCCAGATAGGTCGGACTATAGTCTTATAAATTGGTAGTTTTAAACAGACAGATTTAACAAAATAAATATTCAAGCAGAAGATGATGATATTATCCCCCCAAAAAACAAACAAAAAAAAACGAAGAATTTTTCTTTTAGGTAAATATGTTTTTTTCAATGTCCATAAATACATATAAACCAAATTCAATTACAATGCCTTTCTTAGTTATATAGATGTACTGTATAATACACAATTCCAGGGTAAACGTTTTTGCAAAAAGTGGCATCGAGTTCTGGTAGGTAATGTCCAAAACGGTGCCGACAGCAAAAGGATAATACAAGATTTTAGGTATTGGATTTGAAAATGGACATTTGTTGTGTGTCCGAAACGTTATCGAACTTATGAATGAAATGTTTCTTTCGTGTGAATGTTTGCCCGAAAATTGCTATATTGTGGGATTTATTCTGTTTGTGTTTTCGTTCTGCACTCACGCTCAGTGATGAGAATTATATAATTGACATCCAGAAGGCGGGTTGATGAAATCTTCTAATTAAAAACTGACTAGATAAACATTGAAGAAAAGGTACTCGACTGTAACTTTTTTCGGGGGTCCATGATTAGTCACGTAACGGTTCTGCTACTCACTTGAGTTCCAGATATGGATTGTTCAGTCATATCGGTATCAGAGTCTGCTCAACCACAACCATAACCAAACTAGAACCAGGCATTGTTTAAATAAATTAAAGCATTAATTAACGAAATAATTATTTTCTTCATCAGTTCCGTTTTCATTTCGAAATCTGGTTTCTATAGAGACCGGATTTTTGTGCTGAAAAACCCGACAAACCAGCACTTTTTTTTAAAAATAATAGAATTGACAAACAACTGACAAAAATGTACAGTTGAAACCCAAAATCTTGTTGTAAAAACTCGAAAGCTGCAACATTCAACGATATTGTTTAATTTATAAAATTAATATATCCAAAGCTTACCTAATCTTTTTTATGAACCCCTTCCTGATCATTCCTCTCATACAGTGGGAGGGGTTATCAAGTTTTTCATTTCGTGTGACCGCCACGGTAGATTCAAACAGGCGCTCGCAGTTCTCAGATTGCTAAGACCTGAGCTTCAACCACTCATTGTTTCCTTTATCAGTTCCGTTTTCATTTCGAAATCAGGTTTATATAAAGACCGGATTTTTGTGCAGTAAAAACCGAGAAACCTGCACTAAAAGACCAAAATGTACAATTGAAACCTAAAATCTTGTTGTAAAAACTCAAAAGCTGCATTTCATTCAACTATATTGTTTAATTTATAATATTAATACTACGAGCCATGAAGGTTCATGGTCTTTGCATTGTTTTTAGAATAATGGTTATACAAGGAGGCGATTTTTTCAAGATCACGCTTATGAAATCTAATATTAAATATCCGTCGTAAATCTCTAGTATCTATTTTTAATATCCAGTACTCCGTTACAAAGTACCGAACCCTTAACCCTTTATGGATTGTAGCGGTACAGAATAATTTTTACTAGGTATCAATAAAACACTAATTTACAAATAATTTGGTTGATACTTTATTATAAATGTACAAATAACCTGAATTTCAGGCCTTCATCAGGAGACTCAACTTTCGTTTAGAGTTTTTATATTTATTTTTTTTTAATCACGTAGAGGCCACTAAGGACCACGCGAATATCATTGGTTAGGCTTCTTTGGGAATCTTGATTTTCTCTATTCCTATCGCAGTTTCTCGATGGATATTTATTTTATTTTTTTTTAATATGTTATTTATTTACTTGCGTAATAACCTCATACGCGGTTATGCAGGCACTGGCCCCATTGCCTTTGGTATCGTTCTGCACATGTTACACCTCCGCAATGTATTTATAAACAATGAACCTCCTTATATCCCTTATTTTTATGTACCAAATTAAAATTGCAAAATTACTTATAGTTAAAAAAAATAAATGAATAAACATGAACTAACAACTAACAAAATTAAAAATCATTTGGAAAGTTG
>NW_027115703.1:740641-764145 GCF_000696795.3 Halyomorpha halys | reverse complement strand
TTTTTGCTTATCTTGCTCGCAACCAGGACCATCTCCTAATTAACTACATATGGTCAACCATCTTTATACAATAATGGTATTAGTTTTCGTTGTTTTAGTAATTGATGGGAAACATTTAAATGTAAAAGTGATCTAGTAAAACATCAGAAATAACGTAGTTTGCCATTTTTTTAAATTTTTTTTTAAATTATTATTCCTTCCATAATAAACTCCCTAACCACCCAAACACACTAATTTCTAACCTTGCTTCCTCTTCTATTCCTGGCAATCCTCCGAAGCACCTGAAAAGAAGATGGCCTTGTGACCTTATATTGTAAACTGTTTTTAGAGTTCTACTATGGGGTAGTTTCTCTACATGCTGTATCATATCATTATGTCATTATGATCAAATTTACCTGTTGTATTTTTTATACAGTTGTAAATATCAATAAATAAATTTAAAAAAAAAAAATTGTTTTTAATACGTCCAGTTATAAATACATAGCACACAGAATTAAAAATAGAAAAGCAATATTTTAGTTTTTCTTGATCAAAATGATCTTCCTATGACGTGCATATTTGAAATAGTTCAAAACTTTTGAATAAAATCAGCTATTTATATTTTAAGGAAAATTGATTCATTTTTACTAGAAAATGCACGATAGCTGTTGAAAATTACATTAGGTATATTCCAAAAATATAATTTGGTCAGGGGTGCAGTCAGCAAAAATACACAAATAAACGAAGCTGATTTATTCGAACCCACGTTTATTTTTTTAATATAAAAAGCTTTCTATGAATAAACATAAATGCACTTGACTAGAAATGTTTTCGAAAAATTGATCCCACGTATGATATAAAGAACTATCCATTATTTTTATGAAATTAGGTTTTTTGTTAGCTAACATATCTTTTAGTTGTTCAAGAAAATTTATTTCTCAACATAAATCCATGAACTACAATTCTGCAATTGTCCTCTGATGAAGGCCTGAAATTCAGGTCGAAACGTAGCATAAATAAATAAGTTTCGTGCGTTTGTTTATATTTTTACTGGCTACTGGTGGCCTTTACTGGTGGGGCGGTGACCGAAAGGAATTTCTGGACAGCCCTGTGCTCTGGCAAGAGTTTCAACGTAAAAGATACGAGAATTACGTAGATGACTCTTTCTTCACAATTCTATAAACTCTGAAGTAAGGTTAGGATTTCTATGAACATTTCAGATTCAGTTTTACTTTTTTTTTTGGTGTGATTTTAAAAGAATGTTTTATTCCGTTATGTACAACATACCTTTTATTACTATGTTCATTGTTTTTGTTTATTTGTGCCACGGAATGTTTGGCCTTCATCGGGGCTAAAGAGAAAAATGAGATAACTACCATTATTCAGGGAAACATAAAAATAAAGGAAAATAATAAACAAACATATTTGGAAATATACCTTCCTTTATTTTTATGTTTCTCTGAGTAAAGGTTCTTATCTCCTTTTTTCTTTTTCACCTTGAAGAAGGCCTGAAATTCAGGTCGAAACGTCGGAAAAAATAAACAAGTTTTTGTTTATTTGTGATTATTTGCTAACCTTAACCCGGAGCATCTTCTCCTCATATTAACCTACGGCGAACTAATTGCACCTATTTTTTAAATTAATGTTACTTTTATCCAAAAGGTGGGTAGATCATCATTTCATATCCTTTTTCTCATTTTTTAACTGCTTTCTCTCGACGATACTTAAGTTTTCTAAATGTATATGTTGTGTAAAATATGATAATTGATCATTTGTTCACTTGTCCTCAACTCCTACTTAAGCTAGTACATACTTCATACTTCTAATAGTACAAGAGCCCAAGAGGGAAAAATGGCAGTTATCTCACCCCAATTTTTGATTACTTTAATCAAAACTATGCATAATTACTAGTCTAAATTGCTGAGTCTGCCAAGTATAAATAGGGGGAATAGAAAATGGAGGCTGTTTCAAAACGTTAAAAAAAATTTACTTTTCATTCAGAGATCTATATCTTTTAATCTACCAACAACACTAGAAAACCTAATTGAACATCATTTAAAGTAGAGTAAATTTTCTAAAATATGAGCTCTAATAGAACTTTTTACGTTCAGTATTTCCCGAGATATATTTTTTTAAAAAGCAACATTTCATATAAAATTCACTAGAACATTAGAGGAATGTTTAATAATCCAGTAAACTAATATAATTTAACAAATTATATTTACAGAATTAATAAAAAGAAATTGACTTGTAATGAAAAAAATAATTGGTAACTTAAGTAAATAATATTTGTTTATTTAAGTCATGAACGTTTCTGGTATGGGCATTCGCTTCTTCAGCATTTATTCCCACTGGTATATACGAAACGCCCGATACTTAAATAAGTAAATTATGCAAAATTGTGTTTTAATTTTGGCCTAAAAGTAATATTAAAAAGAAAAAAGAGGTATTACATTCAGATGGTGAAACAAATCAATATATTTGAAACATGAACTAGAAATAAATTTTTAGTATTACATACTACTCATGGTCATGGATGAAAATTTAATGCAAAATTATTTCACAATATAAAATGGCAAATTTACTTATATTGTACTATCAGAATGGATAACTATTTTTATGGACTGCTATTAGTAAAAAATATACAACATTATTTACATTATATACATGATGATAATAATATTCTTTATTTATTCTGAGATGGATCCCTTTAGAATAATATACAGGCGTCAAAATTAGGGTTTAGAGCCTTGGAGTGAAATACAAATTGAAAATGAAATTAAAATATAATAAAATAATGAATTTGAAAAGAAAAATGAACAATAATCAACAGAATATATAAAATAAGAACAGAATAAATAAAATAAAACCATATGTTATATCATAAAACATTAGATGACTAACACTTCTGATAATAAATAAAAAAAAAATCAAATACAATTAAACTAAAAATAATAAATGAAAAGGTACAATTTTTGCTAATATACATATTTACAAGTATGAATAAAATTTTTAAACATAAAATACAGAGAATATATAAACCTTATTTGAAACTTTCAATTGTTATTCTTCCGGAATTGGGTTGACAGAAGGTGGTCGAAGATACGGGATTTGAAGATTGGAAGGGTATTAGAACTACGAATAAAGGAGTAAATAGAATCCCATAGGGAAGAGGAACGGATAAGGAAAGATCTATCAAAGGCTGCGGTTCGATGTGCAGTTACATATGTATATGTCTAAAGGCCCTGAGCGGGTATTGCAGGAATGCACTGAGGATTTAAATTGAAGGATATCAGAGATGTGCGATGGACGACAGGATTGGATAACTTGATAGAGAAAGGAAGGAAGAAAATATTTACGACGGAAGGAGAGGTAAAGTCACTTCAACTCTTCATAAAATCGGGTGACAGGGGCGTCCCTGGGGACCCCGAAGATAAATCGTACAAAGCAATTATTTAACCGTTTTAATTTTGCTTCGAGATTTCCAGAGACACCCCCGTAAACCATACAGCAATAGTCAAAGTGGGGGAATATTAAGGAAGTAACCAGGAGCCTGCGGGTTTCAAAAGGAAGTAGGTGACCAAGATAATTTAAACGCTTCAGGGTGGAAAAGTTATGACGGGAAATATGGGAGACGTGGTTTTTCCAGGAGAGAGTTTGGTCTTTAGTGACACCAAGGTTTTTAACGTATGGATTGAAGTGTTTTGGATTGTTGTCGGAATAGTTTTTAGGAGGTGATTGGATCCTATTACGATTGCCTAAGTCTTCTCTGCATTCAACTTAAGCTTGTTTTCTTGTACCCACTGACTAATTATATTCAAGTCTTCTTGAAACTTCTCCGTGGCAACTAATAGGTCAGAAGGTGGGAAGAAAAGGTAAAAATAATAAACAACATTATTATCCGGAATTTTGGTCAGATATAATAAATTCAAAATAAAATAATAAATTAATAAACTCTTTCCTCGACTTGCAGCAAAGGTGGATTCTTCAGTTCCATTAATACCTGAGCTTCAAATTCAAGATCTTCAAATTTTAGATCTTTATTAACTGGTGAAAGTTTTGTTTTTCTCAATAATTTCGACAGTGTAATTTTCATTTCTGTCATTGCAAAAGTCATACCTGAAATGTAAACATCATAACTAATAAATCATTTTTTAAATTATTATTCAGTCCACAGTTGATCTAAATTTAAACATAAATACAACTTTTTTTTTATCTAAGTAATTTTTTGTTTACGATGGCTAACACTGAAGCAAAATTTGCAGATATTATTGACTTGTTTCAACAACGAATCCTAAACTAAGTAACAGGCCTAACTGATAAAATAAAAAGAACATTGTCAGAATATGGTCATGTAAATATCAGAACTGGTTTGTACAATAACAATAAGTTACAAAGTAAGCTGTCCAACATGAAAGAAAAAATTAATAAAATGGAAAAAATAAATGCAATATATAAGATAGATTGTAACAATTGTGAGAAAGTATACATTGGTGAAACATCAAAAAAACTAGAAACCAGAATCGAGCAATAAGCAACCAATTGTAGAAATGTTATAAATACAAATCTTCACAGTTCTGGCCTACCACAGTATAAAATTGAACCACAAATTCAACTTTGAGAATCACACAATAGGAGCATTACACAAAATATGAAAAGCAGGTCTGGAAGCTATACATATAATCATAAACATCAAAGACATAGTAAACTACAAAGTTGACTCTTACCTCTTAAATACACAATACGCCGACATTATAAATAGACTAAACATAAAAATCAGAGGAAATAATTGAGTTTAGAACAATCAAATCATAAAAAAAAAATCATAATGTCAAATTTAAATTACAAATTGATAAGTCTTAAACCTACTGACTGCCCTACAGTTTCATTTAATGATGTTACTCTTACTCCTGTCGAACAGATCCGCTACCTTGGACTACATCTGGACAAACGATTAACCTGGAATCCTCACCCAAGACTGAAAAGACAGGAAACTGCACGTCGATTTCGACTATTACAGCACTTACTAGACAAACGGTCTAAACTTCCAACACATTACAAAAGACTGATCTACATGACTGTAATAAGGCCAATCTGGACATATGGAGTTGAGCTTTGGGGCTCCATTTAACCTTCGAATTCCTCTCGTATTCTATCCTTACAATCCAAAATCTTTCGTAAAATCCTCAATGCTCCTTACTTTGTTACAAATAAAATCATACATAAAGACCTTAATGTTCCCTATATAACCGACCTAGCCCGAACCAGATATCACTCCTTCCATTATAAACTCCCTAACCACTCAAACTCTCTAGTTTCTAACCTTGAACCCTCTTCCATTCCTGACAATCCTCCGAGGTGCCTGAAAAGAAGATGGGCACGAGACCAGCTAATGTAAAAAGAAAGTTTTTTTTCATCGTACAGTTCCAACCACTATTACCACTTTATGGTGTTATGCCTCAACAACATAGACAACGCTATGCAACTGTCTTAGTACTGATCAAAACTAGTGGAGTAAAATAAGAAAAACAAATTTCTTTAGTAAAATGTTTCTGAACGGCTGCTTTGTTATGAATCAACCGAAGTAACAAGGTGCAGCTATGAAATACTAATACACAGTCGTATATCATTAGACTTAATATCTGGTTGCCCACTGAATCAAAGAGATTATCAAAAAGCAAGAAGATGGCCGACCAGATCTGAGAAACCAAACGCCATAAGTAAATTCACCAATTTGTTTACTTATCTATCGTTACTTACTACTAACAATGAGAGATAATAACTAGCTCATGTTAAACTTTACTTCATTGTGTGTTTAATCAAATTAAAATTATTTGTTTAATCAAAATCAGAAGACCATTTTTGGGAAAATGGTTAAAAAAACAAAAAAAATATATATTGGTGATATAAAGTACTTGCCTTAAATACGTAATTTCATTTTCATACAACCTTTTGTTTCTGATCTAGGCTGTTTACAAACAGGTAATTTTGTAAAACACTATTTTACAGAATTAGACTTTTTGTAATTTCCAAAAAAAATATTAATATTTTCAAAAAATGTGTACAATAATTGGAAGTATTGATATTGTGAAAAAAATGTTGTTCGAGTTTCTAACGAAAATAGACATTTAAAGCATTTGAGCTGGTGTTCCTCAAGGTAGTATCCTCGGTCCCATCCTGTCTAGACTGCTGACATCTCAACCAATCCTGATACTATCCTCACCACTTACGCCGATGACACATGTGTTTTCGCAGTTAATAATAACCCTTGAACTGCACCCCTAATTCTCCAATCCCAAAGCATAGCTCTCGAAGAATGTTGTCCTGATTGGAGGAATTAAATAAATCACAATAAATCCCATGAAAACACGTTTACCCCTCGTCATTACACCGTAAGTATTATATTTCTAATAGCCAGAATGAACTTTCATTTATAAGTTAAAATGAATATTTTTTTAACAATTATGATTGGGTTTTACATAGCTAATATTCAGATTGTGAAAACATTTACCTGGACAACTTCGAACACCAACTCCAAATGGTGCATAGGAATATTTTAATCCTTCATTTTCTTCAAGAAAACGGTCAGGGTCAAAAACCTCTGGGTCTTTCCAGTAATTTGGATCCTTTCTTAGAAAGTCTAATAGATAAACTACAATAGTGTCTTTGGGTATAATTATTCCATCTGAAAACAAAAAAAAAGTGGTTATACTAATTCAATTAAAGAGTCTAAGAAAAAAACATGATGTTTTATCTTTTCAGATTTTGAGTAAAATTTAATCTTAAGTTTCGTGATAAAAGGCATATTTTTTTTCTCTTTTCATAAAAATAAATATAATATGAATAAAAGAATTCAATTCCAACCATGGTTATTCCAAGTCAAATCAACAAACTTATGGACCATATCATCTCAAATTTAGCTCAGATATATAGACTTAGAAAACTTAGAAATTTTATTGAAATATGTCATAGAATTAGAGGCTTAAAACTCAAGAAATAATGAAGGAAATTCATTGAATACAACAGCTAAAACGTTCTATCATGTCCTTTTCAGTATAGAATAACTTCAGAATTCGAAGAAAATATAAATGTAAATAATAATACTTTTAAATATTAAAATAAAATACAATGCTACTTACCTACTTCTATATCTTCAGATGCTTGCTTTCCAACAAACGGAGGTCCGCAAAATCGAAGAGATTCTTTGATGAACCTTTAAGAAAATTTTTAATCACATAAAAACTAAACCAAAACATTATAATACTACATTTACATGTGTCTAAAGAAATATACGATAAAAAGTCTGATTTAATTTTTTTAAAAATGCCTTAATACTTACTCAGCCTCCACTGGCTCTTACAATTGACGCGATGAAACGGGTGCACTGGGATCTCGAAGAGCCCTGCTCTACCACTTCGACGTGGAGGATTGAGTGGGCTCACGGATCCTCAGATCAATAGTATAAACATTGTATATATCAGTGTAAATGTGACTAGTGATTATTTTTTTTTTCATATAGTTTGATTATGTTCATTTTATTTATTATTCAGTTTATATATATTTAGGAAGATTTTATTTATTTGTATGTAATTTTGTTTTCATTTATTTATTTCTATTTTTATTTATTTTTTTAATTTTAGTATGATTGTGATAAATTATCACTATTACCTATTGCCCAATGAGGATATAGTAGATTGTAATATTAAAATTTCATATAAAATAATAAAATCGGCCTTCTTGCTATGTTCACCTCTACAATATATGGTCTCTCTTAACGACCCTTCAGAACCTATCATTTAAACTTGCATATTTGGAAAACAGGTAAAATAAAAAGCCTCTTTAACTGAATAAAAATATCTAGATCCTTTGAGATCCCAGTTATACAGATTACGCTGTAATTATCTTTAATTACAGCCAAAGATTGGTTCAAGAGAGTGTTTAAAACAAATTGTCACCTAAAATGACTGACAACCAAAACGATTGTCAAATGAAAGTTGAGAGAATAAAAATGTTAAATTTGGAATTATTAACTAACATAATTTTAATAAAGGATAAACATAAAATGTAAAAATGATGTGTATGCTCACATCTTAAATTGTCCAAGTAGTAATTATTAAATTTTAATTAAGCGTATCTGAAATAAATAAATT
The DNA here is from genome assembly GCF_000696795.3 of Halyomorpha halys. Lineage (NCBI taxonomy): Eukaryota > Metazoa > Arthropoda > Insecta > Hemiptera > Pentatomidae > Halyomorpha > Halyomorpha halys. The sequence goes on along the minus strand of NW_027115703.1, from coordinate 756,016 downwards.
ATTTGTATTCATTACACACGCTTTGCATTTTATATTACTTCAGGTTATTAAAAAATAATGTTTAATGATTATACTGTTTTTCTCAAATTCCACTTATTTTCGCTTATTCGTGATTTTTGAGTCTAAACATTTTCTTACTTAAATGAAAGCTAATTAAATTTATTTTAAATTTAAAAAGATGAAATTGTCAGTTCCTATGTAAAAATAAGTTAAAATAAAATGGAATTTGTTCACTAGGTTTTAAGCGGATTCTTTACAAACACTTTGTAGCTGGAAAGTTACCTTTCAAGGAATTTCATCTGCTCCAGATCTTCAAGAGTTGGTTCTCTCGTATCGTCACCGAAAATTTCGTATTGTTCCTTCCATGCTCTTTCTTGTATTTCAGGAAGAACAGCTAAGCAAGTGATTGTACTTGACATCGTGGAAGCAACAGTGTGCGAGGACTAGAATAATACAAAATAAAATTTATTAAATAATATATTAACTTGAAGTATATTAATAACGTTTTTAATTATACTTACTAAAAAAAATAATAATAATGATAAATTCTTCGAAATGATTAGATGATTCTTTGATAAATTAAATGAATGCTGCATTACTGAGCGAGCCGATTCGCTAATAGTCTTCTAAATAATATCAGTAATATAAATATGTGTAAATGTAAAAATAAAATACCTTAGTAGTGCACATTATAAAATATTTAATTTTTTTTTTTTATTTATTGACGTTTACAGCTGTAAATAATAATACATAATTTGTTGTAAGATCATAATGGTATGACACAGAGAAACTACCCATTGGTAGCACACAGATAATATTTTTACCTTAGAAGGTCTCGAGGCCATCTTCTTTTCAGGCGGATTGTCAGGAATGGAAGAGGAAGCTAGAATTAGTAACTAGTGGGTTTGAGTGGTTAGTGGTTTGTGCTAGTTATGTTACATATGGAACATTAAGATCTTTATGGATGATTTTATTTGTGTCACCGTAAGAAGGATTTTGGATTGTAAGGATTGGACACGAGAGGAATACGAAGGCTTAGTAGATCCCCAAAGCTCAACTTTGTATGTTCACATTGGCCTTATTACTGTCATTTAGATCGGTCTTTTAGTAGATTGGAGTAGATACAGGTTACGAGTCTAGTAATAGATTGGAAGTTTAGATCGTTTATCTAGTAAGTGCTGTAATAGTCGAAATCGGCGTACGGTCTGCTGTCTTTTCAGTTTAGTGTGAGGATCCTAGGTTATTCGTTTGTCCAGATGTAGCGGATCTGTTCGACAGGAGTAAGAGGAATATTATTAAAGGAAACTGTAGGGCAGTCGGTAGGTTTACGACGAAGGGTAAAGGTCATTTGATGGGATTTATTTTAGTCCTCCAATTACAACACCGTTATTCGAGGGCTATGTTATGGGATTGGAAAGTTTGGGACGCATTCAAAAAGTTATTATTAACTGCGAGCACACATGTTTCATCGGCATACATCGTGAGGATAGTGTAAGGATTGGCCTTGAGGAACACAAGTAGACTGAGGATATTCAATTTGAGATGAAGTATCCTAACAACCGAAAATATGGTCCATCCAGTAGATGGGGAAGAGCTTCGATACACTGATAAAGAATATTGATCTAATTAAGGAATTATAAAGTAGAAGTCACAAAACTTACATAGTATAAAATGAAAAAACATTTTAACTGAAATAAACATTGTAAAAATCCATAACTATGATAAATTTAGGTTTTCTCTGCCTATTAACTATTGTTGATTATATTAATTGACTAATAAAATATAAGATTGTGTAAGTGTACATTGTTTGCTTTGGAATGATTATAGTAACGGTTTAAGGCGCTGCTACACAGTTGCCAAACAACGGCAAATTCAAACATAGAATATCTCAATATATATCATATGGCCTGAATTTCTGGCCTACCCTTCGGTTTTTGAGTCCAAATCGGAAGCCATTTGTTAAGGTTTCTTGTCATTCAGTATATTTTTGGAACTGCTAACAGATAATATGTTTGTCCCCCCGTCTTTTAATAAATTGAAGAATTTTCCCAACAAATGTTGATCAATAACTGACTATAGTTTAAGGATTATTAACTTTAGTGGTTTATTTTTTAACAGATATACAATTATGGAAACATAATATGTATGGTTAATTAAGCTAATAAATAATCTGATAAATATTAAAACGAAAGTTGAACTTAATAAAAGTTATATTAAATTAAATTTGTACCGCTACGACCCATGAAGGGTCAGGGGTTCAATACTTTGTAAGGGAGACCAATGGTTGTGCAAGGAGGTGATTTGGTCAGAATTAGGCTCGACCGCTAGATTTTACCCCATTAAGGGTACTCAATTTTGGAGGCTAGGTGGCCCCTGGAAGGCTCCAGAACCTACAACAGTTGACTCATAACTACCGTCTAAGAAAACAATTTTCTGCCCAGCCAGATCCGAACTCGGGTCCTTAGAGTTAGTAGCCACAGGCCTTACCCCCCGGCTACCTGAATCCATCATAAATAAATGTTTTATAGGCTATCTAATATGATTTCTAAGAATTTTTATCATCTACCACCTTCTTTATCGACATTTACGTTTCTATTTAATTTACCACTCTTAGTGGAACTGCGCCAAAAATTACAAGATTAATAAGAATTTAAAAGCGTGGGACACCCGAAAAGAATGACAGCTAAAATGGTTTGAGTACGTCTGCAGAACGTAAGATAACCTAAAGACGAAGTGGTACTTGGAAGCAAGACTAGAAGGCGTTTTCATCTGCGTAAACCGAATATTTTCCTCTGTCTTCTATGGAAACTGAAGGGAGATAAAAGACTAGCAGGGAACATGTAACAGTGGATTTAGTGGACTGCAATTGCAATTTCTCGCATAAGAGCAAACAGATTGCGAGTCTTTCTTGATACAGAACAGGCTTTTAATTGAGTCTGGCACCCAGGACTGCTATGAATTCCTGGACACCTGCATATTTCCTCATTATCCGTTTTATCCCTCCGTTTCATCACTCTTTCCTAAATCTGCTGGTGTACCTCAGGGTAGTATCCTTAGTCCTATCCTTTGTATAATTTTTTCAGCTGACACCCGAACCAATCCTAACACTATCCTCACTAAGCATACCGACGACACATTTCTTTTGTCAGTGAATACTGACTCTTCCATTGTATCCCAAACCCTCCAATCCCACATCACCACCCTTAAAGAATGGTGCCAAAACTAGAGGATTAAAATTAATTCCAAAAAATTCCACCAAATCACATTAACCCTTGACCTCCTACCCTACTATTCATTAATAATGTTGCTATCACCCCTGTTGAACAGATCTTCTACTTTGGACTACATCTGGAGTAACGACAGACATGGAATCCACATAAAGACTGAAGAGACAAAAACTGCTCGTCGGGTCCGACTACTACAACATTCACAAGACAGACCATGTTAATGTTCCATGATAATAGAAGTTTAGACCATTCCATCAAAAGAGATTAATCCACATAACTATTATAAGGCCTTTCCGGATATGCGGAGTTGAGCTTTCGGGATCCAGTAAACAGTTGAATTCCTCTCGTATCCAATCCTTAAAGTCCAAAATCCTTTGTAAAGTCCTTTATGCTCCTTACTTTGTCACAAATCAAGTCATACATCAGGACCTTAATGTTCCATATGTTGCTGATTTTGCCAGAAATAGTTACCAATTCTTTCATGATAAACTTTCAAACCATCCAAACCCACTTGTTTCTAACTTTTTCTTCATTACCCCTAATAATCCTCCAAGGCATCTGAAAAGAAGATGGCCTCGAGATCTTCTCCTCTAGAAATGTTATTGGAGTTCTATCGGTCGCTGGAGTCTCCACATGTTGAATTATGCCATTTAAACACTAACGAAAAATTTACTTGATGTGTATATTTTCATATAGTTGTAAATAACAATAAATAAATTATATAAAAAAAATAAAATAAAAGAAAAATGAGCACATAGGAGTTAGAGAAAGAAGGATGATATGAAAAAAAAATTAGTAAGGTAAGGTGTCACTTTAGCAACCTCGCAAGTGCTGTGGTACCAGTGTGATTTAAACCTTGCCAGGTTGACTGTTTTGGTGGTGGCCCCACGGGATGAAATTCGACCTTCCCACTTCAATGATAATAGAATAGTGGTGCACAGGATAATGTAACTCTCCTCTACCCTCGGTATGTCAGAGATGAAAAAGAAAATATATAGAAGTAAACTGAATCAATACTTACTGTAATGAAAACTTCCTGTAATTCAGTTACCACTCTTCTATCGAATGTTTTACTTTTTTTAGTTCTTGATGCGATGTACATTGGTAAAGGATGGTATGATTCTGTATTTTCTGTTAAAAAAAATATATTGAATAGTATTTTACATATGATAATTAATTAAAATGATAATGAAGTATCACTTAGTATATTAAATTATACTCATATAAGCTATTAATGTTTTCTTATGAACTAAAATTTGGTACTCCAAAGAACCTCCTTATAACATAATCGCAAAAGTTTGGTAAATTAGAAAAGGCCATCTGAAGAAAGTATAAGCATAATTAAATTTGTATTTCTTATTTAGTATTTGGTGAAGATCAGAAATCCACGAATGTGTGTATTAAGTACAAATAAAAATACAATAAACAACATTTCTGTATGTATTTTTTTCTTCAGTCAATAACTTTTTATGGATACTATCTGCTATGTATTAACATTTTGACAATCCTGGGTAGTATTTAGTTTTTTCGTCATCTGCCCCTATTCCTGGTCAGGGTATCCTGCGAAGATTTTAGCGTCCCCGGATATGAAAACATCTGTATTAAGTTTGTCACATTACCAGAGGCCCCTGAGAAAATTAGATTGGCTAACCTTTAAGTGTCAAAACACAAAATAACAGATTGAGATGAGGACCAGAATCAAATTAACCAGGTGCAGGGCCTTTCTGGACATGTCAAACTTTTTTACACATTCTCGGCCCTGAGGAGGGGGACGCCCAATCAGAGAGGAGTTTTTAAAGTAATGTAACGCCCCAAAAGGGAAGTGGGAGAAAAATACAGAGGAAATCTAGAAGATCCAGACGGACACACTCAACAGGAAGGATTAGACGGGTGAGGACCACAGTCAGGAGGCAGGCATGGAAGATGCACTTCGACCAGACGAAGTCGTGAGAAGGGCCACGAGACCTGGACATCCCTTATGAACGACATCTACGGCACTACATACCACGGCTTCAGCAGCTATAAATATAAATTAACCAATAAGTAATAATGTAATAATCTATATTAACAACCTTTATCTGAATCATTACAGCTATTTTAATCATTGTAATAAATTGTAAATAAATAGTTAATCTCTTTTTGTAGTTTATATAATATTATATAACCCAAGATACCACCCTTTATTATACTATATAATTAATGGTAACAACATTTTATAAATATAAAGGTATTTAATTGGTAAACTGATTTTAGGACTCAATATATAATTAATTAATTAACTTATTTTTGGATAATTGCCTTCAGCGATTATCCTGTCATCCCGATAAATCTCTATAGATACATAGCATATCAAAATTTCTTGGAGGTTATTAAGTATACTAACTAAGTATAGGTATTAGATTCTTGTTTAAGATATTTGATATATTTTATGTTTTTATAGTATATATTTAATTCTTTGTTCACTTTAAGAGCTGTCTATATAAAGATGGCTTGGTAGCGATCGAGTAAGATGACATTTTTTGGACTTTGTACCTCTACAAATTAAAGACAATATAAGTGTTTAGTAATTAATTACTGATTGATAAACATCTAAACAATTTTTTATTTTTTTAAATATTTCTCAGTTGCTATATCGGTCCGATGATGACGGGTCTTACATAGTTATCATATTACAGTTTGAATCAATTTTAACAATTGACAATCATTTTAGTCTCGTGCAAAAGATGCCCTTACTATTAGAGGTATGCTTAAGAGTTGTAAATACAAAAACAATTATTTGTTTATGGCATATTCACTGCATACACTTAAGGTGTTTAACTATTAAACTCTAGGATTTACATTGAATATATCGTTCTAAATATATTATAAGTTTATTGTATAATTTACTTTTGTTAGTGTATAATATTCATTCGACGCAGAACTCGCCGTTGTTTAATTTCTTCTTCCTTGGCCCGGGAGAGGTGTAGCCTTGAGGATTTTGCTCACATTGGGAAATGGACGCCTATATTTTCCTAGTATTTCATCTGTTTTGTTTATACTTTCGGCTACCTTCCGTTAACCCTTTGATGTTGTTATTGCCGCTTGTTTATTTTAGTCACTCTTTTATCTTGGAACCTATACTCGATTCAGTTTTGTTCTGGTCTCCTCCTACCGGTAAGACTAAACATTTATCTCATCAGTATATTCCTAATGTGACATATTTCTTTTCTTATTTGAGCATTTTGCTCACCTGGGCGCTTCCTATGTTTCTTATTTTAAATCATGAAGCGGGGCTAGTACTGGTACTGGTTTATAATAGGGGGAACAAATCCGGAAGGTGGGCCTAGTGGTCCTTTTTGCCAACCCCTGACGGCTACCTGGGTTGCCGCCGCGCACTAACCAAGGAGTGTCTAACTGAAAAATGAATCTTTAACTGCCTCAGATGGGAATCGAACCCACAACGTTCCGAACCTGCGCCCAAATCCGCACGGCCGTCACGTCCCTATGAACCGGTGCACGAAGATCTTAGATCTTTTACAGCATCTGGATTCTTCAACCCCTGATGAAAGATTTTTGTCATTATCACATCCAATTATAGAAAAAAATGGTACATATCGTCTACTATGAGATAAATGCTCCTGGGCCACTTCTTGGGCGACAAAAACCAAGGACACTCCTGCCGAGTTCTCTGCCTCTAGGATAGGTACACCGTTTAGGAGCTTTAGGAGGAAAAAGTGACCTAATCGATATTTCATCAAATTAATTAGCAAATTAGGGAGCTTCCCGTGTTAATTAATGAAGAAATTGATTCAACTGCTGTTACACATAATGAAATTATACATGTGTATTAGTTATAACAAAAATTTCCAGTTTAATTCCAGCATCACAGTTTTTTATTATCTTCAAACTTCTACGTTTCAGCCATTCCGGCCATTCTCAAGAATCAATCAACTAAAACTTTTTAGTTACTGTCCATTCATTATAAATTAATCCTTAAAATCTTCTGATAGTACTATCACAGCCAGCATGTACCCAAAAATAACTATAATTCTGATTTTGAAAATACATTAATTTTGCATAAAAAATATACCTTCAGAAGAAAAATGTTAGAGACTAAATACCCGAAAATAATAATTATACTGTTAATTTCAAACCAGATGCAAGAAATTGGAACCAGTATTATGCTGAAATTTTAAGTAAAATTAATTTGCGATCATAGTGTTTTTGTTTTGTTAAAATATAGTTAAAATTGATATGTTGGAAAATACTTATATGAATAAATGAATATACATGAATAAAATTGAAAACATAATGAGGATAAGGCGAACCTGAGATGTTGAGGTAGGTTACACAGTGTATTATTGATATATTAAGGGTACTAACTATCTTTAGTTTAACATGTGTTAAGTGGAGAAATATTCCCCTCTTTTAGCATGTTAAAACTGCATAGTATATAACATGATTAAGAGTCTGTTACTAGGTCTGTTAAATACAGAATGACGTCACGCAACATACCAAGCTGAACTCATCACTTTGTTTGCTGTGTTAGGTTACTTGCTCGTAGTTAGTGTTGTTTTGATTGTGTTAGTATTGTTTTGGATGTTTTATAACTAATAGAGGAATGGGTGAGAATAATAATAATGTATCGACAGTTGTCAATTAGCTCATCTTGATTCTCTTCCTCAAAACTTAGAAGATCAACAACACACTCAGTAGCCAAAATTTTACACAAATTTAACTACTTCTCACTCAATTTAGGGATGTTGTAATAAATTACTTTAATCCAAAACATAGAAGTAAACAATAACATGAAGTTTTGGAAGGAAAGGTTATAAAACAAGTTGCTCAGAAAATCCGCTAGGAGCTCTTATCCATTTAACTGACTTTAAATGGGGCTGCTCACAATCCTATACTTATAACATTTAACACGGTAAAACATTTTACATTTAACCTAACTGAATACCCCTAATGAATTAGACATTGTAAGCTATATAATTATAATAAGGGGAACTGTGAAAATAGTATGTAATTTAGCACATTATAATAAAAATTAATTTATTACTGCGTATTATTTCCTAATTTAAGAAGTTTTATTGGTTATTAACTAATGATAAAATTTAATCATAATAGCCTGCATTATTGTGATAACTAATGTTAGCTGTGATAGTGTGAATAAGCTAGGAAATCTATGTTTTCAAAATGTTTTTTTAAAAATTAATTTGTGTTGAATAGAATTTTTACAAATTTTTAATTGATAGATCCTTGAGAATGGTAGGAATGGCTAATACGTAGGAGTTTATAGGTAATAAAAACTGTAAGACTATATGGATATTTTAGGTTATATATATTAAAAAAACCTGCCTCAAACAAGATATTTCATTATATATTGTTTATATTGTTAGAACGTTTAGAAATGAAATGGCTGTTCGTACCTGTTAGAAGACTTTCATTACTGTTCATATTTTTATAAATCTCTCTCAAAACCTTAAACAAGAGGAAAAAGAATTAAAATTAGTATTCATTTGTTTTATTTTATAAGTTTTGATTTACACATACATAAATACTTTTACCATTCTCCTTAATGTTCCTATTTTTCTAATGTACATTTCATCAAAAGGTCTCAGTATGAAGAGTAATGCTCTTGCTATCCGTGGGTTTGCTATAATTAGCGATGCTATATCTTTTATACTGTAATAAAGAAATATAAATAATCAGTGGTAAAATATTATATTGTGTTATTACATTTACGAAATAACAAGTTCTATGTATATAAAATTATATGTTAAATTTAAAATTGAAATGTAATGTCAGAAAAGCAAATTATAAATTAATTCAGATACACAGTGAATATTAATCATTTTTGTAAATGTTTCATTTATAAATATTTAAAAGTCATAAAGAATGATAAAGATTGAATATGTAATTTCTGAAACCGTTTTTAATTTTTAACACCGTCAGTCTGCTGGTGTACCTCAGGGTAGTATCCTTGGTCCTATCCTTTATACAGTTTTCACATCTGACATCCCAACCCATCCTAACACTATCCCCACCACGTATCTGATGACACATGTCTATTGCCAGTGAACAATGATCCTTACATTGTATCCAAAACCCTCCAATCCCACATCACCACCCTTGAAGAATGGTGCCATAACTGGAGGATTAAAATAAATTCTAATAAATCCCACCAAATCACATTTACCCTTGACCTCCTCCCCTACTATTCATGGGTTTATCCCCTTCGACATAAACCCATGACCTCTTGCCCCACAGTTCTCTTGCCCTTCTTTAATAATACCCCACTTATTCCTGTCGAACAGATCCGTTACTTAGGACTACATCTCGACAAACGACTGACATGGAATCCTCATACAAGACAAAAGAAAAGAAACTGCTCGTAGATTCCGACTATTGCAACATTTACTTGACAAATGGTCTGAATTCCCAATCCATTACAAAAGACTGATCTACATGACTATTATAAGGCCTATCTGGACATACGGAGTTGAGCTTAGAGGCTCCATTAAACCATCAAACTCCTCCCGAATACAATCCTTACAGTCCAAAATCCTTAATGCTCCTTACTTTGTCACAAATCAAGTCATCCATCAGGACCTCAATGTTCCATATGTTGCCGATTTCGCCAGAACCAGATACCGTTCCTTCCATAACAAACTTCTCAATCACCCAAATCCATTTGTTTTCTAACCTGGCTTCTCCTTCATTATCTAATAATGCGTGATTCATTCACTTTTAATGAAGTGTTCTAGTGCTAGATTAAATATGATAGGTGATAAATAATCACCTTGTTTTAAACCCGACCGAACTTCGAACTTTTCAGAATAATTACAACCGATTCATACCTTATTAAACGTTTTGGTCATTCACTTCTGTAAGGGATTTACTAACTTCTTTGGTATTCCCTGGTCAATCAGAATATTCTACAGCTTCTGGTGGTCAATAGAATCGTAAGCCTTTTTTATTAGCTGATTAACTACCTCATTGTATTCCAACTTTTCCTACAATATTTGATGTAATGAGAAAATGTATCAATAGTTGAACGATTCTGTTTAAAACCACAGCGGTGGTTATCTCCGATAACTTGTTCGGGGTATTCGGTGATTATACTAGTTAAGATTAACGTTGTTAATATGTCACATACAGGAAGGAGTGAGATTCCTCGATAGTTATTACAATCCCTTGTCGGACCCCTTTTGGGAACATGAATAAGTAGTGATTGCCTTTATTACTCAGATATTTCCTCAATTTCCCAGATCTTTTGAACTTAAAGGTTTATTTTAGAAACTTCAGTATTACCACATGCCAAAACTATAAAGTATACTCTGAGTATATTCCTTAATATAATACAAATTATCAATGTATTCAGAAATATTTCTATAAAATAAATAAGTTTATCAGAACATTCTTCTTATTGTGTACAATTATGATTAAATACATTAATTTAAATAAGAAAACTTGTGGTTATATTATTATAAATACATTTACTTCTTTTTTTTGTTCGAAGGAATTTGCTTGATTGACATCGCACAGAAAGAAGTAATTAAAAAAAAAAATTGTAAATATGAATTTAATATCTTACGAATGCATATAATGGATGATTCGAGGATGGAAGGCTAAATTCGTTTCAAGGCCAAACAGAGTTTCTGAAAAACAAAAAATTAAATTGATAATAAGTAATATATTAGAGCCTTAATTTAATTTTAAAACTTTAAGGGAAAAAAATATCAAACTGTAGCTATGAACTATTTTTTTTCGAAATAATGTATATTTTTGCTTTAAACTATAACAAAATCATAACTATTTAAACCCCATTGTCGCTTTGTAACAACAGTGCTTTTCCAAAAGCCCAGTTTTCCCGCCTAATTCAAAACATGCCCGAATCCTTTATAATCTATACAAACGGATCAAAATCAGACCAATCAGCAGCATCATCCTCTGTAACTAATGACTCAACGTTCAAAATTAAACTCCACAAACTATACAACATATTCACTGCCGAACTCAATGCAATAGCAGCAGCACTCCACTTCTGTTAGTCTTTGAACCACACCAACATTACAATAATTACAGATTTAATGAATCTAAGCTCGATAAAAGGTTTAGATTGTATGTATTCAGTGCATCCAAAAATTTCCTGCATCCATTTTCACTTAAAAACTCTACACAATATGGGTATTTCAGTTACATTTATATGAGTTCAAAGCCATGGAGGAATCGCAGGGAATGAACTGGCCGATCACGCTGCAAGAGAAGCACTCGCGCTTCCGGGACGGGGTAAAGCAATTTTAACTCCGTCAAAGATGAGCAGGCTTCATGTAAGGAAGTCAAAGATAAATGGAAATCTTTGTGGAACAAAAGCCCAATGAATAAGTTAAAAATTATTAAAAAGGATGTCAAACCCTGGGGTATCTCCAGTCGCAAATGTCGTAGAGAGGAGGTTGTACTGACCAGGCTGAGAATAGGTCACACGAGGCTCATCCACTCCTATATTATTTAAGAAGAAACGCCTCCGAACTGCCAGTATTGCAACAACAATCTAACAATAAGCCGTATTTTCCAACAATGCCCATATTTCACACCACACCTCAATAGCTTGGGACTAAGCCAAGATATCTCAAAAACCCTTGGAGGCGATGATAAAGCAATAAAATTGGTGTTTCAGTTTTTAAAATCACAAAATTTACTGACAAACATATAACTTGATCGGAAAGAAAAAAATAAAATAAAATAAAAAACAATCAAATTAAAAAATAAATAAAATTTAACGAATATTAGCAAAATTAAATAAAATATAAATGGCGTTGATAACCATTGAAGTTTGGCGCCACTAAACAAACGAACAACAGTGCTTAAGACACTGAATGATTCTTTATCATTGGAGTTGAATCATTGTAGAGCTGCGAATTACGACAAACTAACAGACCACCTTTTGTTTAAAATTTAATAAACTTAACAATACATTTTAATATTTAAGTGATTATTTGAACAGTGCCATATAACACGCATCCTGAAGAGATTTTAGATGGCTAGATAGTGTCCTTACTATGGGGACGTGAACCATACTGGATAAAGCTGATAATATGCCTGCTTCACAGGATAGAGAAGAATGGCAGAACTTTTTAAAGGATGTCTTGATACAGTATATATGATGGCGTTTATATTTATATTTATAATGGCTGATCAATCTAGTTATATATTTTCAATTTTTGGAGGAAGCGGATTTTATTGATTCAATCGTCATTTTCTCGAAATTTAGCATTACAAATTAATCTATGATTTTCGATTTTTAGGTTTTTGAAACTACTAATTCCGAATTTATTATAGGACTATGAATTTTGCACGCGCTTTTCGATTTATTCTAGAGTTTTCCTCCTTGAAGTGTTCGTTTGAAGAAACAGAAGACGAAGGCACAATTCTGTTTTTTTAAATGGAATTTCTATCGCACATGTGCATTTCAATCTATTGTTACTATTATTGGATATAGATATCATCCATTTTGTCTTCTATGATCTTGATTTAATTTTCTGAATTGAATTACGATTGATCTTGTGTAATTTTATTTCCTGTTACTTTTGAAGAATTAGGACCCTTAGAAACCTAATAAATGATCCCTTGATCAGAGAAAGCTTTTTAAGTAAATATAAATCGATATGCACATAAACTATTAAAAAAAACAACTTAAAAACACAGAATCGACAAACTAAAACTTACAAAACAAAAAGAATGAAATCGAAATTCGCATGAGTAACTGATAATCCAAATAAAAACCTAATAAACGATCTCTTTACTCAATAAAACTACAGTAAGAGAAACAATTAATTAAAATACACATATATGATCGTAAATCCAATGCAAAAAAAGAATCTGGGCAACCAAAAACCTAATAAACGATCTTTAACCCAAGAAAACTCCAAAAGAAATAATGCATATAATCAATCGAAAATAAAATTTAAGGAACAGAACTCCACTAAACCATCGAATCCATTCTTTACAGTCCAAAATCCTTCGTAAAATCCTTAACACTCCTTACTTTGTCACAAATCAAGTCATCCTTCAGGACCTCAATGTCTCATATGTTGCCGATTTGGCCAGAACCAGATACCCTTCCTTCCATGATAAACTTCCCTACAACCCAAATCCGCTAGCTTCATTACTTAATAATGCCCCTATACGTCTTAAAAGAAGGTGGCAGATTCTCTACATGTTTGTATCATGTCATTATATCACTTACAGCAAATTTACTTGATGTATATATATTTATATAGTAGTAAATAGCAATAAATAAATTATTTAAAAAAAAAATTAAAGATGTTACTTGCTTTATCTTTCTCATGCAATATGATTTTTATGGCTCTGCCATGCTTATTCGTTATAAAGATTTGAACCGTTTATTGTGAAAGTAGCCTAAGTTCATTTATACTTAAATTGAGATATTTAAGGGATTGTGTTTCAATTCAATTAAAACTATACGTACGTGATGGTAATTAGGCATACTGCTTAAGTGTAACTAAAGGTGTTACATTTATAGTTGCTCTTAAAATAATTATTAAGTGAATAACATGCGTTTTCTTACCAAGAATGGAGTTAGGCCACTTTCAAAATTAACAACCAGATTTGTTATAAAATTTGAAGGAGCCAAAGTCCATTAAACATAACTTAAGATATAACTCAGTTGCTAGCTTACCTTCTACGCCACAACTCTGATGAAGACCTGAAACTCAGATCGAAACGTCGGCATAAAATAAATAAATATGGTTTTGTTTATTTATGTTGTTCTTTGCAGACCGCACCCCCCGACAAACTTTTCCAATCATAATTTAAGATACTTAAAATTTAAAAAAAAATACTCATTTTATTTTACATCACTTAAAAAACATAATTTATGCGACTCAAAACATTTTTTAACTATATAACATACAAAATTACAAACATAAATTATAAAACAATTTACTACTCACCGACATTTTGTGTGTGTGTGTCTGTGTGTGTGAAAGGGATTTAAAGAAATTTTGATGTTCTGCTGATATATAGTAATATCTCAATTATGTCCTTGACTTTTTCTGGAATTTATCTGATATTTTTATATAGTGGTGTCAATATAATATTTCCGAACTTTCTTGGCCACCCGACGCAGTAATAAATTCTGGGCTTCAAAATTTTCATTCTCATTGCTTCACGTCTTTTAGAAAATTTGGTGCGGTTCATTTTTGAAAAAAAAAAACGCATCCGACATATTTTTAACCAGTTTATTGATTATCCATTAGAATTCAACATCCTTTTAAAAATTGCATCGTCTAATAATTTTGTTGATAAAAAAACTTCTTGTCTCATTTACAATAAAGTTAATACAATTCAGACAATATTTTTAATATCATTTCTACTATGCTAAAATCTCTATCATTTGGTAAAAATTAATGTCCTGATATTAAAAATTTGTGATCTATGATTTCCACATTTGTTTCAACAGTTTGATCAATTTTTATCAATTTTAAACATATCTGAATTTAATTATAAATGGACTTAGGCCACTAAATAAACGGATGAACTATTGAATTAACTCTGAAATCTTAATGCGTCCAGAACTGTGTTATTTACTCGGAATATGAGTAACCTCTAATGTTTTAGAGAACATGAAGTTGTACAAGTAAACACGGGCAACTGGAAATAATTGACAAATGTACTTAGGCCACTTTCAAAATAAACAGCATTTATTTTTTTTGGTAATGTTGATAATTTTTTTTAGTTTGACGTACTATGACACTGCTAAGGTAACACCTTGAAATGCTAAATACCAACGAAAGAAACGTACCCATCGTAACACTTTGGGTTACACCCAAGATTGTCGTATGTATATCCAGAGCTGAAGGTGAAGCGAACATTAATTCCACCAGTTTGTTTGCAGATTTGAGGAAAATGTTGTAAAAGTTACTCTCTACTCTTGATTTCCTCAACAAGCAGTTGTATTCCTTCCTTCGCATCTTCCATAAATCGTCTGAACCTGTTAAAATAACAATAATTTAAATTACAGAATTTTTTTTTTATAATTTTTATTTATTTAATGTGATTTACAACTGTACAAATAATAAATACAATAAGTAAATATGTTGTATGTTTCATGTACACTTGAAAATCTTGGGAAGGAACCACC